>NC_140913.1:36585372-36602791 GCF_045865225.1 Trachurus japonicus
CCTGTGGGGTTTAAGTTTAGGCAATATTCCATGTGTCCAGCATGTGTCAGGGATTGGTTAAGGTTAGGTAAAAACTGACATGTCCCAGGGCATAGGTATAGGGGTAGGTAATAACAACGATGATATAGGTATAAGGGATGAGTACCAAGTCGAGATTTATTTAGGCTCAAAACTACTTTCCCGATGGGCTAGATGGTAAGATAGACATTTCCCTAGTGAGTGTTCGGTGCGCGGAGCACGCTTGGTGGCCGTCATCTTCCGGGATTGGAGCAAAGGATCATGGGTACAAAATACAAGCATTGTGGCTCATTGAAAAAAAAAAGAAGGCTAGTGTTGTGACGTCATCGAGATTTTGGCTAACCCCCATTTGTCGGGGGCGGGCTTTCGATAGAGACCGGAACCAAGTCTCTACGTTCAGTCCTATCAAAAGTTATGGGCCAATGAAAATGGCCCATAGGAATACATGAGTGAAAATTGTTCTCTAGTGTTACTAATGTACTGGGAAAGTGAGGAAAGCACTTGGAGCTCGAATCAGGCAATTTTCCTTTCTTAGGAAAAGGTCGGACCGGAAGTGTCCATATCTCGGCCCAGGAAGGTTCCGCGAGGCCACATGTTGGTGTGTCTCCTTGAAGGTCTTGCTTGAAGAGGAATCCATAGACATATACAACCATTTTCCCTAACCTTAAACCGTTGGTGAGGTATGGCCAAAAGCGCATATATTGCGGTGTTACGATTAAAGAAGGGGTCGGTTTCAAGTTGATATCTCTGGCTAGGAGTGGGCTAGAGACATGGAACCAAGATTACCTGAAAGCTGTGGACACTGTGGGTTAAGTTTAGGCAATAATCCCAGTGTCCAGCATGTGTCAGGGATTGGTTAAGGTTAGTAAAACTGACACGTCCAGGCATGGCATCAGGTCAGTAGGGGTAAGAACCATGCGATGTCAGGTTATGCAGGGGTAATAACCACGATGATCAGTTAGGTTATAAGGGATGAGTACCAAGTCCGAGATTTAGGCTCAAACTACTTTCCGATGGGCTAGATGGGTGATCGACATTGTCCTAGTGACGTGTTCGGTGCGCTGAGCACGCTGTGCATGTTTTCGGTGGCGTCATTTCCGGGATTAGGGAGCAAAGGGAAAAATGAAATCCATGGGTAAAAATACAAGCATTGTGGCCTCATTGAAGGCTATGGGTACGTCATCCGAGATTTGGCTACCCCCCCCACCATTTTCCGGGCGGCTTTCGAGATAGAGACCGGATCCAAGTCTCTACGTCAGTCCTATCAAAGTTATGGCCAATGAAAATGGCCCCATAGAATACATGAGTGGAAAATTTCAATTGTTTACGAATTATGGAAAGTGAGGAAAGCCTGGATCACGATTCAGCACTTTCCTTCTTTTGGAAAATCTACCGGAAGTGTCCCCTTATCTCGCCAGAAGGTCCGCTGCCACATGTTGGTGTCTCCTTGGAAGTCTTGCTGATAGGAATACCATAGACAAATCAAACCCATTTTTCCCTAACCTTAACCGTTGTGAGTTTTATGGCCAAAAGCCATATTTCGTTACGATTAAAGGAAGGGGTGTTTCAAGTTGATATCTCAGCTAGGATGGGCTAGGACATGGAACCAATTTAACCTGAAAGGTTAGGTTAGGGTTAGGTTAGGTTAAGGTAGAAGGGGGTTTTCGCGATCGTGGTTTTCTTTGAACCACGAGGATATAACTTTGATAGGAAGGTCGTAGAGCACAAAGAAACTAACTCTACCACCCATCAACCACGGCATGGCTTTGCGATTGTGTTGCGTCATTAGGCCCCACCCACACTTCCGGTCCGGAAAGTAGCATGATTAACTCAGGAACGGAAGTGAGGAGAGACACGTGGGTGGTGTCATCGTGTTCCTGGTGGGCGATATAGTGGTGGTAGACAACCAATTGAGGAGTTTGTGGCGTTACCGTGGTAAGTTTTGTGGGCGTGGATTTAGGTTAAGGTAATAAGTATACGGATGATCCAAGTCGAGATATAGCTCCAAAACTACTTTCCAGCAATGGAGATAGACATTCCCTAGTGAGTGTTCGTGGCTCTAGCACGCCTGGTGATCATTCCATTGGAGCAAAATCATGGTAAAATACAAGCATTGTCTCCTTGGGAAGCATTGTTTACGGTCACGAGATTTTGCTACCCCCACATTTCGGGGCGGCTTTCGATAGAGACCGGAACCAAGTCTCTACGTCATTCCTATCAAAAGTTATTGCCAATAAAATGGCCCCATAGGAATACCATTGATTGAAAATTGTCCTAAGTGTGTACTAATGCGATGGGAAAGAGACAAAGCTACTTGGGAGCACGAATCAGGCAAGTTTCCTTTGCCTTGGAAAAGACGGACCGGAAGAGTCCATTATCTCGGGCCCAGGAAGGTCCGCAGGGCCCACATGTTGGTTCATCTCGTGAAGTCTTGCTGAGAGGAATCCATAGACCTCATCAACCATGTCCCTGAACCTTTATCCGGTGGTGAGTTATGCCAAAAGCGCATATTTGCGTGGTTACGATTAAAGAAGTGGTGGTTTCAAGTGATATCGCTGGCTAGGAGTGGCTAGAGACATGGAAACCAAGTTTAACCTGAAAAGCTGGACCGGTTGTTAAGTTAGCAATAGCCACAGTGTCCAGCAGGTCAGGGATTGTGTAAGGTTAGTAAAACTGACAATGTCCAGCATAGACTAGCATAAGTCCAGGTCAGGTCAGGTGAAAAGGAAGGGAAAAAGCATGCATATCCCCTCTGTTAGGTTGCAGATGGTAAGTGTCCACAAGACTGGGATTAGGTATAAGGGAGGAGTACCAGTTGAATTTTAAGGCTCAAACTACTTTCCCCGATGCTAATGGGAGATAGAACATTCCTAGTGAGTGTTCGTCTGCGCTGAGCACGCTGGTGCTCATTTCCGGATTGGAGTAAGAAAGGATCTTGGTAAAAATACAAGCATGTGATCATTGAAGCTATGTGGACCGTCATCGTTGTTGGCTACCCCGCCCATTATCGGGGGCGGCTTTCGATAGAGACCGAACCAATCTCTACCATTCCTATCAAAATTATGGCCAATGAAAATGCCCATAAATACATATAAAAGTGTTCTAATGTTATAATGTATGTAAAAGAGAGGAAAGCACTTGGAGCACGAATCACAATGCCTTTCTGTGAAATCGGACCGGATGTCCCATATCTTCGCCCAAAGGTCCGCAACCCACATGTTGGTTCTCCTGAAGGTCTAGCTGAAAGGAATCCATAGACATTCAACCATTTCCCTAACTTAACCGTTGGTAAGTTATGGCCAAAGGCATATTTGCGTGTTACGATTAAAAGAGGTGTTTCAATTGATATCTCTGCAGGAAGTGGGCTAAGACAAGGAACCAATTTACCTGAAGCTGTGGACCTGTGGGTTAAGTTTAGGCAATATCCCAGTGTCCACATGTTCAGGAATTGGTTAAGTTTTAAAACTGACATTCCAGCATAAATAAAAATGTCCAGTCAGTCGGGTGAAAAGAGGAAAAACATGCATATCCCCCTCGGGTTGGTTGCAGATGTAAGAGTCCAGCAAAAGCTGGATTTCGTATAATGAATGAGTTCCAATCGAATTTAGGTCAAACTACTTTCCCGATGGCTAGATGGAGATAGACATGCCCTAATGAGTGTTCGTTTTCGCTGCGCTGAAGCACGCTGGTGGGGGGCAGGCAATCCGGATGAGCAAAGGATCATGGTAAAAATACAGCATTGTCTCTTGGAAAGGCTATTTGTGACGTACATCGAATTTTGGCTACCTCCCCCCATTTTCCTGGGCGGGCTTTCGATAGAACCTGGAACCAAGTCTCTACTCATTCCTATCAAAAGTTAGCCAATGAAAATCCCATAGAATACATGAGTGAAAATTGTTCTAAGTGATACTAATGGAGGAAAGTGAAAAGCACCTTGACACAGAATCATCAGGCAATTTCCTTTCTTTGGAAAATCACCGATAGGTGTCCAGATCTCCCCAGGAAGGTCCCGGCCACATGGTTTGGGTGCACCTTGAAGTCTTTGCTGAAGGAATCCAAACATTATCAACCATCTTCCCTTCCCTAACCTTAAACCGTGTAGTTATGGCCAAAAGCATATTTGCGTGTTACTATTAAAGAAGGGTGGTTTCAAGTGATATCTCTGCTAGGATGGGCAAAACATGGAACCCACGTTTTACCTGAAAGCAGTAGGACCTGTTTAATTTAGGCAATATCCCAGTGCCAGCATGTTTCAGGATGGTTAAGGTAGTAAAATGACCATGTCCAGCATAGAATAGAAAATTCCATCAGGTCAGTGAAAAGAGGGAAAAACATGCAAGTCCCTCTGGTTAGGTTCAGATGGGTTAGAGAGTCCAGCAAGAACTGGATTTAGTAAAGGATAGTACCAAGTCGAGATTTATGCTCAAACTACTTTCCCCGATGGCTAATGGGAGATAACCATGTTCCTAGGAGAGTTCGGTGCCTGAGCACCTGTGGCGGCATTCGGGAGTGGAGCAAAGGATCATGGGATAAATAAGCAAGCCAATTGTGGGGCTCATTGGAAGCTATTGTGTGACGTCATCGAGAGTTTGGCTACCCCCCCATTTTCCGGCGGGCTTTCGATAGAGACCGGAACAAGTCCCTCTACTCATTCCTATCAAGAAGTTAGGGCCTATGAAAATGCCCATAGATTACATGAGTGAAAATTGTCTAAGTGTTACTAATGTAATGGAAAAGTGAGGAAAGCACTGGGAGCACGATCATGCCATTTCCTGTCTTTGGAACAGTCGCACCGAATCCATATCTCGGCCCCAGAAGTCCGCGGGCCACATGTTGGGGTGCATCCTTAAAGGTCGTGCGTAAAATCCATAACATAAACAACCATTTCCCTAACCTTAAACCCTTGGGTGATTATGGCCAAAACGCATATTGGCGGTATCGATTAAAAAGGGGTGGTTTCAAGTTGATATCTCGGCTAGGATGGCTAGAGACATGAAACCAGTTTACCATGAAACTTGGACCTGTGGTTAAGTTAGCAATATGCCCAGTGTCACAGCATGTTACAGGGGATTGGTTAGGTTAGTAAAAACTGACAGTCCAGCAGAGACATAAAAATGTCCATCAGGTAGGTGAAAAGAGGGAAAAAGCATGCATAGTCAATCTGGTTAGGTTTGCAGATGGTTAAGATCCAACAAAAGCTGAGTTAAGGTATAGGTATTATCCACACATATCATTTTGATCATCCCCGAGGGAAAGGTCGTAGAGAGAGGGACCCACTACCTACCCCCCCATTATCGGGGACGCTGAATTCAAAATCTGGAATTGAGTCTCTAGCACCTCCTTATCAAAAGTTATGGCAAATTAAAATCCCCCATAAATGCATGGAAAGGGTGAAAATTTGACTAGTGTGAAAATTGTTAGGTAATAAGGAGATATCCTATGGAGATTTAGGCTCAAACTACTTTCCCGATGCAAAGGGAGATAAACATTCCCTAGTGTTGTCGTGCGCGAGCACGCGGTGCTCCATTTCCGGGATTGAGCAAAGGAATCATGGGTAAAAAACAAGCATTGGGCTCATTAAGGCTATTTTGGGTGACGTCATCGGAATTTTGGCTACCCCCAACCATTTTCGGGCGGCTTTCGGATAGAGACCGAACCAAGTCTCTACGGATCATTCCTATCAAAAGTTATGGCCAGAAATGCCCATAATGAAAACATGAGTGAAAAATTTTCTAATGTTACTAATGTAATGGAAAGTAGAAAGCACTTGGACACGAAATCAGGCAAGTCCTTTCTTGGAAAAGTCGGACCGGAGTGTCCATATCTCGGCCCAGGAAGGTCCGCGGCCACATGTTGGGTTCGCCTTGAAGGTCTTTCTGAGAGGGAGACATCCAAAGACAAATCAACCAGTCCCTAACCGTAACCGTTGGTGAGTTATGGCCAAAAGCGCATATTTGCGTGTTACGATGAAGAAGGTGTTCAAGTTGATACTCTCTGGCTAGAAGTGGCTAAGACATGGAACCAAGTTTACCTAAGCAGTGGAACCTGTGGTTAAGTGTTAGCAAGATCCCATGTCCAGCATGGTCAGGGATTGGTTAGGTTAGTAAAACAGACATGTCCAGCATAGAATAAAAATGTCAGTCAGGTCAGGCGAAAAGAGGGAAAAAGCATGCATAAGTCCCTCTGGGTTGGTGGCAGATGGTAAGAGTCCTGCATGGAGAACTGGAGTTAGGTAAGGGTAAATAACCACATATCATTTTGATCATCCTCGAGGGAAGGTCGTAGAGATGATGGGACCACAACGAACCTACCCCCCCATTATCGGGGACGCTGAATTCAGAATGCTGGAATGGAGTCTCTACACCTTCCTAACAAGTTATGGCAAATTAAAATCCCCCATAGGAAATGCAGGAGAAGGTGAAAATTGACTAAGTGTAAAATTGGTTAGGTAAAAGGATGAATACCAATGAGATTTAGGCTCAAACATACTTTCCCGATGGCTAATGGAGATAGACCATGTCCCTAGTGAGTGGGTTCGGTGCGCTGAGACTGCTGGAGCTCATTTCCGGATTGGACAAAGGATCAGGTAAAAATCCAAGCATTGTGGCTCATTGGAAGGCTATGGTGTGAACGTCATCGAGATTTTGGCTACCCCCCCATTTTCGGGCCGCTGTCGATAAGACCGGAACCAAGTCTCTACGTCCATTCTATCAAAAGTTATGGCCAATGAAAATGGCCCCATAGGAATACATGATCAAAAATGTTCTAGAGGTTACTAATGTAAGGAAAGTGAAAAGCAACTTGGAGCACGAATCAGCAATTTCCTTTCTTTGGAAAAATCCGGACCGGAAGTGTTCCATATCTCGCCCAGGAAGTCCGCGGCACACAATTGGGTGCTCCTGAAGGTCCTTGCTGAGAGGAATCCATAACATGATCAACCATTTCCCTAAACCTTAACCTTGGTGAGTTATGGCCAAAGCGCATATTTGCGTAAACGATTAAAGAAGGGGTGGTTACAATTGATATCTTGCTAGAGTGGGCGAAGCCATGGAACAAGTTTACCTGAACGCTGTGGACCTGTTAAGTGTAGGCAATAGTCCCATGTCCACAATGGTCAGATTTGTTAAGGTTAGTAAAACTGACATGTCCAGGCATAGAATCTAAAAATGTCCCGTCAGTCCGTGAAAAGAGGAAAAAGCATGGCAGTAGTCCTCTGGTTGTTGCAGATGGGTAAGAGTCCAGCAAAACTGAGTTAGTATAAGGATATACTAAGACGAGTTTTAGTTAGGCTCAAACTACTTTCCCGAAGCTGAGATGGAGATAGACTCCCTAGTGAGTGTCGGTGCCTGAGCAACGGCTTGGCGTCCATTTCCGGATGGGACAAAGATCATGGTAAATATAACAAGCATTGTTGCTCATTGGAACATTGCGTGGACGTCATCGTGATTTTGGCTACCCCCCCCCGCCAAGTTTCGGGGCGGGCTTCGATAGAGACCGAACCCAAGTCTCTACTCATTCCTATCAAAAGTTATCCAAGAAAAATGGCCCAAGAATATCATGATGAAAATTGTTCTAAGTGTTACAATGTATGGAAAGTGAGAAAGCACTTGAGACTACGAATCAGAATTTCCTTTCCTTGGAAAAGTCGGACCGGAGTGGTCCATTTCTCGGCCCCCCCCCGCCCAGGCAGGCCTGCAGAGCCACATTTGGTGTCTCCGTGAAGTCTTGCTAGAAAAAATCCATAAACATATCAACCATCCTAACCTACCGTTGTGAGTTTGCCAAACGCATACTTGCGTGTTACATAAAGAAGGGTGTTTCAATTGATATCATACTGCTCGAGGAGTGGGCTAGAGACCTGGAACCAAGTTTACCTGAAAGCTGTGGACCTGTGTTAAGTTTAGGCATATCCCCAGTGTCCACAGTGTCAGGGATTTGGTTAAGTAGTAAAACTGGACATGTCCCACATCTAATAGAAAATGCCAGGCAGTCAGGTGAAAAGAGGTAAAAGCATGCATATCCCTCTGGGTTAGGTGTGCAGATGGGTAGAGAGTCCACAGAAACTGGAGTTAGGTATAAAGGATGATACCAAGTCGAGAAGATTTAGGCTCTCAAAAACTGACTTTCCCGAAGGGCCTAGATGGGAGATAGATCGACATGTCCCTAGTGAGTCGGGTCGGTGCGTCTGAGCACGCTGGTGGCGTCATTTCCGGGATTGGGAGCTAAAGGATCATAGGGTAAAAATACAAGCATTGTGGGCTCATTGTGAAGGCTAGTGGTGTGCGTCAACCGAGATTGATTTTGGCCTACACCCCCAATTGTCGGGGCGCGGCTTTCGATAGAGACCGGGACCCAAGTCTCTACGTCATATCCTATCAAAAGTTTATGGGCCAAGGAAAAATGCCCATAGGAATCATGAGTGAAAATTGTCTCAAAGTGTAACTAATTGTATGGGAAAGAGAGGAAAGCACTTGGGACGAAAAACACGAATCAGGGCAAATTTCCTTTCTCTTGGGAAAAGTCGGGGACCGGAGCAGTTGTTGTTTAGTGTCCATATCTCGGCCCAGGAAGGTCCGCGGGCCACATGTTGGGTCTGCTCCTTGGAAGGTCCGTGCCTGAAGAGGATCCATAGACATATCAACCCATTTTCACTAACCTTTAACCGTTGGTGAGTTATGGCCAAAAGCGCATATTTGCGTGATACGATTAAAGAAGGGGTGGTTTCAAGTTGATATTCTCTGGCTCGGAGTGGGCTAGAGACATGGAACCAAGTTTACCTGAAGACTTGTGGACCTGTGGGTTCAGTTTAGGCAATATCCCCAGTGACCGCAAGGGTGTCAGGGATTGGTTAAGGTTCGTAAAACTGACGATGTCCAGCATAGAATAGAATATGTCCAGGTCAGTCAGTGAAAAGAGGGAAAAAGCTTGCATAGTCCCTCTGGGTTAGGTTCAGATGGTAGAGAGTCCAGCAAGAAGCTGGGCGTAGGTAATAGGTAATCACCCTAGATCAATGTGAATCATGCCTCGAGGGAAGGTGTCGTTAGAGGAGATGGACCGCGACCTACCCCCCCATTATCGGGGACCCGCTGAATCTCAGAAATGCTGGAATGGAGTCTCTAGCACTTTCCCTATCAAATATGGGCAAATTAAAATCCCCCATAGAATGCCATGGAAAAGTTGAAAATTTTGACTAAGTGTAAAATTGGGTTATATAAGGGATGAGTACCAATGGAGATTGAGCACCCAAACTAGACGACTTTCCCCGATGCTAGATGGGAGATAGACATGTCCCCAAATTGATTGTTCTGTGCGCTGAGCACGCTGTAGGCGTCCATTTCCGATTGGAGCAAAATATTTGTAAAAATACCAGCATTGTGGCTCATTGAAAAGCTATTGGTGGTGACGTCATCGAATTTTGCTACCACCCCCATTTTCGGCGGCTTTCGATAGAGACCCGAAACCAAGTCTCTACTCATTCCTAACAAAAGTTATGGGCCAATGAAAATGGCCCATAGAATACATGAGTGAAAATTGTTTCTAAGTTACTAATAGTATGGGAAAGTGAGGAAAGCACTGGAGACGAATCCAGGCAATTTCCTTTCTTTGAAAAGTCGAGACCGGAAGTGTCCATATCTCGGCCCAGAGTCCGCGGGCCACATGTTGGGTGTCTTCCTTGAAGGTCTTGCGAGAGGAATCAATAGACATATCAGCCATTTCCCTAACCTTAACCGTTGGTGAGTTATGCCAAAAGACGCATCTTTTGCTGATACGATTAAAGAAGGGGTGGTTTTCAAGTGATACTCGTGCTAGGAGTGCCTAGAACCACAATGGAACAAGTTAACCTGGAAAGCTGTTACCGTGGGTTAAGTTTAGGCATATCTCCCATGTCCATCATGTGTCAGGGATTGGTAAGTAGTAAAACTGACATGTCCAGGCATAGGAATAAAAAATGTCCAGTCAGTCAGTGAAAAGAGGGAAAAAGCCATGCAAGTCCCCCGGGTTAGGTTGCAAGAAGCGTAGAGAGTCAACAAGAAGCTGGGAGTTAGGTAGAATGGATGATACCTAAGTCGAGATTTAGGCTCAAACGGACTTTCCGATGGGCTAATGGAGATAATCATGTCCCATGAGTGTTCGTGCGCTAGCACGCGGTGGCGGCATTTTCTGATTGGACCAAAGATCATGGTAAAAATACAAGCCTTGTGGCTCATTGGAAGCGAGTGTTACGTCATCCGAATTTTGGCTACCCCCCCATTTTTCGGGGCGGCGTTCGATAGAGACCGGGACCAAGTCTCTAACGTCACTTCCTATCAAATGTTATGGGCCAATGAAAATGGCCCATATGAATACATGATGAAAATGTTCTAAGTGTTTACTAATGTATGGGAAAGGAGAAAGCACTTGGAGCACAATCAGCAATTTTCCTTTCTTTGGAAAAGTCGACCGAAGTGTCCATATCTCGCCCAGAAGGTCCGCGGCCACATGTTGGTGCTCCCTTGAAGGACTTGCTGAGAGGAATCCATAGACATATTCAAACATTTTCCCTAACCTAAAAACCGTTGGTGAGTTATGGCCCAAAAAGCGCATATCTGCGTGTTACGAGGAAAGAAGGGTGTTCAATGAATCTCTGGCTAGATGGGCTAAGACATGAACCAAGTTTACCTGAATACTGTGGACCTTGGTTAAGTTAGGCAATATCCAATGTCCAGCCATGTTCAGGGATTGTTAGGGTTATAAAAACTGACGATGTCCCAGGCATAAAAAGAAAATGTCCAGGCAGGTCAGGTGAAAAGAGGAAAAAGCATGCATAGTCCCCTCGTTAGTTGCAGATGGGTAAGAGTCCACAAGAAGTCTGGAGTAATATAGGGAATATCCACGATGATTCTTTTGATCATCCTCGGAGGAAGTCCGTAAAGATGGACCACGACCTACCCCCCCATTATCGGGACGCTGAATTCAAATGCAGGAATGGAGTCCCTCTAGCACCTTCCTATCAAAAGTTTTGGCAAATTAGAAATCCCCCATAGGAAATGCATGAGAAGGTAAAATTTGACTAAGTGTGAAAATTGGTTTGGTATAAGATGAGTACCAATGGAGATTTAGGACTCAAACTACTTTCCCATGCTAGATGAAATAGACAGTCCCTATAGTGTTCGTATGCGCTACACGCTGTGCGTCATTTCCGATGGGAGCAAAGGATCATGGGTAAAAATACAGCATTTGCTCATTGAACTATTTGTGGTGACGTCATCGAATTTTGCTATCCCCACCCATTTTCGGGCGTGCTTTCGATAGAGACCGAAAACAAGTCCTCTACTCATTCCTATCAAAATTATGGCCCAATTAAAACCCATAGGAATACATGAGTGAAAATTGTTTCTAGAGTTACTAATGTAAGAAAGTGAGGAAGAGCACCTTGGGAGCACAATCAGCAATTCCTTCTTTGGAAAGTCGGACCGAATTCCAGAATCTTCGCTCCTAAGGTCCCGGCCACATGTTGGGTGTCTCCTTAAGACTTGCTGAGAAATCCATAGACATATCAGTCAGTTTTCCCTAACCTAACCGTTGGTAGGTATGGCCAAAAGCGCAATATTTCGTGTTACGATTAAAGAAGGGTGTTTCAAGTGAGATCTCTCTAGAGTGGGCTAGAGACATGGAACCAGAGTTACCTGAAAGCTGGACCTTGGTAATTTAGGCAATATCCCATTCCAGCAATTTCAGGATTGGTGTAGGTTATAAAACTACATGTCCAGCATAGAATAGAAAAGTCCAGTCACAGTGAAAAGAGAATAAGCATGCATAGTCCCCTTCCCCTGGATAGTTGCAGATGTCTGGTAGAGATTAGGTTAGGGGTAGGTTAGAGTTAGTTAAGGTAAGGTTAGGTAGGGTTAGGTTAGGATAAGGAAAGTCCACTGTTGAAAGTCGGCATCATTTTTCCTGTGAGATGTGAGAACTTGAACTCCGCTACCCCCCCATTTCGCCATACGCCCTTTCGAGTAGAGACCGAAGCAGTCTCTATGACATTCCATGAAAAGTTTTGGGCAAAAAAGTAATTTTCAGGATTTTTTTGAGGCCTCATTTTTCCCTTTAAGTGCTCACTAGTGAACTTCCGCCTACCCCCCCATTAATCATCGACGGCCCATCGATAATGTTGGTTAGGGTTAGGGTTAGAGATAGAAGAGGGCCACTTTTGAAATGTACTCATTTCCTTAGCATTGACAACTTGAGAACTAGCCGCACCCCGCCATTATTATCGCCCACGGCCCTTACGATTGAGACCGGAAGCAAGTCTCTAGACATTCCTATAAAAAGTTAAGGGCAAAAAAGGGATTTTCAAGTTTTTGATGCTCATTTTCCCTTAATGCTCCAATAGTTGAGACTCCGCCTACCCCCCCATTATCGACGACTGGCCCGATCGATAGGAGACCGAAGCAAGTCTCTACAGACCTTCCTATGAAAATTAGGGCCAATGTAAATCCCGCCCAAGGAATGAATGGAGTAAAATTTTCTAAGTGTTTGATGTCCTATTAGGGTGGCGTCCCCAGAAAGTTTACCACAGAGTTTCAGGCTATTCGAACATATTGTCCCCCGACCGGAAGTGATTTGTGATGGCGTGAAATTGGGTCGTTGTATCTACAGAGAGGTCTCGATATTACAATGGGCCTGGACTGGGTGTTTGTCCAGTGGACATTCCCCTTCAGCAGATCGCGAAAGTGTGTTTTGCGACAATATGAAAAATGCCCGAGTGGTTATTTAGCAAAGTCCATGTTCCAGCATTTGCCAGAGTGGTTAAGTAGTAAAACTGACCATGGTCCAGCAAGAGGACAGGGGTAATAACCATTAAGTTTAAGTTAGGAACCCGCCCCCAATCCAAGCTGGAAAAAGGCAGAAATGCGCGGACCTTCCCACCCAGGTAACCGCCCATCTGAAAACCAGACCTGCACGATAGCTCCCGGCGTCTGGGTAGGTTTGGTAGGGTTAAGGGTTAGGGTTAGATATTAGGAAGAGGCCTCTTTTGAAATGTCGGCTCAGGTCCGTGAAAGCAATGTGAAACTTGAGACTCCGGCTACCCCCCCATTATCGGCCACCCCTGTCGATGAGACCGAAGCAATCCTCTAGACATTCATGAAAAGTTATGGCAAAAAAAAGGTATTTTTCAAGTGTTTTGTGCTCATGTTTTTCCCTTAAGTGCTCATTAGTTGAGATCCCGCCTCCCCCCCCAATTATCGACGAAACGCCACAGATCCGATAGTTAGGTAGGTTAGGGTTAGGTATAGTAAAGTGCCAACTTTTGAATTCGGCTCTTTTCCTGGAGCATGTGAGAGACTAGAGACTCCCGGCTACCCCCATCCATTATCCCACCCTTTCGATTGAGACCGGAAGCAAGTCTCAGACATTCTATGAAAAGTTATGGCAACAAAGGTATTTTCAGAGTTTTTAGGCTCATGTTTTCCCTTAAGAAGTGCTCATTGTTTTGAGACTCCGCCTACCCCCCCATTTAACGACGACGCCTCGATCGTAGAGACCGGAAGCAAGTCTCTAGGACCTTCCTATGAAAGTTATGTCCATGAAAAATCCCCCCATAGTAATGAATGATGAAAAAGTTTTCAAAAGTGTTTGAGTTCCTATGTATGGGTGGGCGGCTCCCCAAAAGTTGACCCCCTCCTAAATAAGTTTCACGATTCTTACATGATTGGTCCCCACCGGAAGTGATTGTGATGTCGGAAATTGGGTCATGTTGGGTATCTACAGAAGGTCTCGAGTAGACAATGCCTACTGAGGTTTGGGATCAGTGACATTCCCTGTCAATATCGCGAAAGTGTGTTTTGCGACATAGGTGAAAAATGGCCCTTGTTAATTTAAGCAAGAGTCCAGTGTCCAGCATTGCAGGATGTTAAGTTAGTAAAACTGACATGTCAGGGCATAGGTAACAGTAATAACAGGTTAGTTTAAGTTTAGGAACCCGCCCCCTCCAGCTGGAAGAGGCAGAAGATGCGCGGTCCTTCCACCCAGGGTAACCCCCATCTGAAAACCGGACCCTGCCACGATTAGCTTCCCGGCGTCTGGGTTAGGGTTAGGGTTAGGGTTAGGGGTTAGGGTTAGGATATAGGAAGAGTGCCACTTTTGAAATGTCGGCTCATTTTCCTGTGAGCATGTGAGAGACTTGAGACTCCGGCTACCCCCCCATTATCGCACAGCCCTTCGATTAGACCGAAGCAAGGCTCTAGACATCTAAAAATTATGGCAAAAAAGGGTATTTTTTCAGAAGTTTTTTGAGGACTCATTTTTTCCCTTAATCTCATTAGTTGAACTCCGCCAAAACCCCCCCATTATCGACGACCGAACGCCCAAAATAACTAAAAATACAGAATCGATCGGGTTAGGGTAGGGTTAGGTTAGATAGGGAAAGAGTGCCACTTTTGAAATGTCGCTCATTTTCCTTGTGACATGTAGAACTTGAGACTCCGCTACCCCCCATTAATCGCCAGCCCTTTCGATTGAGACCCGGGGTGGGGCGGAAGCAGTCTCTAACAGCCTAGGAAAATTATGCAAAAAAAAGGTATTTTTTCAAGTTTTTTGGAGGCTCATTTTTCCCTTTTCGCATTAAGTTAGACCCCGCCAACCCCCCCATTAGCGAACGCCCACGATAGAGACCGAACAATCGCTAGACCTTCCTAAAAAGTTTATGCCAAATGAAAAGCCCGCCCGAGGAATGAATGGATAAAATTTGTTCAAAAGTGTTGGAGTGCTATGTTAATGGTGGGGCGGCCCCCAAAAGTAGACCACTATAGTTCATCGATTCTAACAATGATTGTCCCCGAACCGAAGTGATTGTATGGTCGTGAAAAATTGTCCATTGGGTATCTACAAGTCTCAAGAGGGGAGTTGACAATGCCTGGACGGTGTGGGTCACGTGGACATTCCCCGGGTCAGATATCGCGAGAACGTGTTTTTGCGACATTAGTGAAAAAATCCCGATTGGTTAAGTTTAGGCAAGAGTCCAGTGTCCACATTGCCAGGAGTGGTTAAGGTTTTAAAAACGACCTTCCAGGCATAGTATAGGTAATAACCACAGTTATGGTTAGAGTTAGGAACCCCCCCCTCCAGCTGTAAGGCAAAGATCGCTTCCCTTCCACCAGGTAACCCCCATCTGAAAACCGGACCCTGCCAACAGTAGCTTCCCGCGTCGGGTTAGTTAGTTAGGTTATTAGGTTTGATCTAGAAAAGAGTCCACTTTTGAATTGTCGGCTCATTTTCTTTGAGCATGTGAGAGACTTGAGACGATCCGCTCTCCCCCCCATTATCGTCCACGCCCTTCGATTGAGACCGAAGCAATGTCTCTAGGACTCCTATAAAAGTTATGGCAAAAAAGGTATTTTTCAGATTTTTTGAGCTCATTTGTTCCCTTAAGTGCTCATTATTTGAGACTCCAGCCACCCCCCATTATCGACAACCCCGATCGATAGTTAGGTTAGGTTTAGGTAGGATATAGGAAAGTGCCACTTTTGAAATGTCGGCTCATTTTCCTGTGAGCATTGAGAGACGTGAGACTCCGGCGACCCCCCCATTATCGCCACGCCCTTTCGAATTGAGACCCGAAGTCAAGTCTCATAGACTTCCTATAAAATATGCAAAAAAGTTTTTTTCAGAGTTTTTTGAGCTCATTTGTTCCTTAATGGCTCATAGTTAAGACCTCCTCCCTACCCCCCCATTATCGACAACGCCCGAGCGATAGAGACCGAAGCAAGTCTCTAACCTTCCGATGAAAAGTTATGGCCAATAAAAATCCCCCATATGAATGAATGGTGAAATTTGTTCAAAGTTTTGAGTGTCTATATGTGCGGTCCCCAGAAAGTTGACCACTATATGTTCTGCGATTCTACATGATGTGCCCCGACCAAGTATTGTAGGTCGTGAAATTTGTCATTTGGGTAGCCAGAGAGGTCTCAGATAAGACAAGTGCCTGGACTGGGTGTTGGTCATGGACATTCCCTGTCAGTATATCGCGAGAAATGTGTTTTGCGACTTGAAATAATGGACCCAGTGGTTAATTTAGGCAAGAGTCCCAGTGACCAGCATTCAACAGGATTTAAGGTTATAAAACTGACAATTCCCAACATAGGTATAGGGTAATAACCAGTTAGGTTTAGAGTTAGACCCCCGCCCCCTCCACTGAAGAGCAGAAGATGCCTCCTTCCACCCAGGGTATCCCCCAGCTGAAAAACCCGGACCCGCCACGATTAGCTTCCCGGCGTCCTGGGTTGAGTAGTTATGTATTAGTTAGGATAAGGAAATGCCACTTTGAAATGTCGCATCATTTTCCTGTGAGCATGTGAGAACTTGAGACTCCGCTACCCCCCCATTATCGACACCCTTTCATTGAACCGAACAAGTCTCTAGGAAAGACCTATAAAAGTTAGGGGCCAAAAAGGGGTATTTTTCAGATGTTTTTGAGCTCATTTTCCCTTATTTCTCATTATTGAGACAAAATTATTCCGCCTACCCCCCCATTATGCGACGACGCCCCGATCGATAGGTTAGGTTAGGGTTAGGTTCGGATATAGGAAGTGCCATCACTTTTAAATGTCGGCTCTTTTAAGTTAGGTTATGTTTAGGGTTTAGGGTTATGGGTAGGGTTGGTAGGGTATTAGGTTGGGTTAAGGGTTAGGTTAGGGTAGGTTAGGTTAGGTTAGACACTAGTTAGGTTAGGTTAGGGTAGGGTTAGTTAGGTTAGGGTTAGTAGGGTTTGGTTAGTTTGGTAGGTTTTAGGTTAGTTAGGTTAGTTAGGGTTGGTAGGTTTATGGGTAGGTTAGGGTTAGGGTTAGGTAGGTTAGGTTAGTAGGTTTAGTGTGTTAGAGTGAGGGTTAGGGTTAGGGTTAGGTTAGGTTAGGTTAGGGGTTTAGGGTATTAGGTTAGGTTAGGTTAGGGTTGGGTTAGGTTAGGTAGGGTTAGGGTAGGGGTAGGGTTAGGGTGATTAGGTGTAGGGTTATTATTAGATTAGGTAGGTTAGGTTAGGTAGGGTAGGTAGGGTTAGTGTAGTTTTGGGTTAGGTTTTTATTAGGTTAGGTTAGGTTTGGTTAGGGTTATTAGGGTTGTTAGGTAGGGTTAGGGTTAGGTTAGGGTTAGGGTTATGGGTTAGGTTAGGGTTAGGGTTAGGGGTTTAGGGTTAGGTTCATAGGGTTAGGTTAGGGTTAGTAGTGAGGTTAGGGTTAGGTTTAGGGTGTAGGTTAGGGTTAGGGTATAGGTTAGGGTTAGAGGTTAGTTAGGGGTTAGGGTTAGGGTTAGGGTTAGGTTAGGGTTAGGGTTAGGGTTTAGGGTTAGGGTTAGGGTAGGGTTTGGGTTAGGTAGGGTTAGGTTAGGTAGGGTTAGGTAGGGTTAGGTAGGGTTAGGTAGGTTAGGTTAG
>NC_140914.1:0-102500 GCF_045865225.1 Trachurus japonicus
GCCTTGAGACATTCGCCCCGCCCCCCCCCCCCCCCCCAGGTTTAAAGGGTTAGATGTGATGATCTGCCCCCCCCCCCCCACCAGGTTTAAAGGGTTAGATGTGATGATCTGCATGATCATGCACTGGTTACAGCTGATATACAAATGCATTTATTTTAATTACCCATCCTATCTACAGCAGTATCTTATACCATATACAACAAGTTATCATATCAGACATTCATCGCAGCCCTTTTTTTCTGTTCCCAATGTCATTAAATCATTTGGTAGAAGAGCTTTTATGTTTAAAGCACCTGCAGATTGGAACAACCTTCCTGCTAATATCAGATCCAGTTCCTCTCTTGGTATTTTCAAGCTCTGTCTTCTCATCTCATGGTGACCTCTTCCTGTTTTCACTGAAGACGCATTTCTGATTTGTTGATCTGTTACTAATCATTATACTGTCATTTTAGTCCCAGTGTTGACCTTTGTGGCCCTACTATGGTTGTTTTGTTTTGTTTTGTTTTGTCCCAATGTAGTTACAATAACTGTGGTTTGTCCTTGTTTGTACTATTGTTTTTGTCTTTTGGTTTGTTTGTTTTGTTTGTTTACTTGTCTGTTTGTTTTTCTATATTGTTTAGAACATGTTTGTCTGTTGAATCTATGTTTGTCTATATGTTTGGACCCCCTCGAAAACGAGATGATACATCTCAAGGGGTTTTATCCAAATAAATAAATTTCAACATCTGCCCCCCCCCCCCCCCCAGGTCTGAAGACGATCGTCGGCGCTCTCATCCAGTCGGTGAAGAAGTTGGCCGACGTGATGATCCTGACCGTGTTCTGCCTCAGCGTCTTTGCCCTGATTGGTCTGCAGCTCTTCATGGGAAATCTGAGACAGAAATGCGTCCTGATGCCGCCGCTGCTTAGCAACCACACGCCTGACATCAGTTACCCTGGCAACGACACCTATGGCAACGACACCTATGGCAACAACACCTACGGCAACGACACACGAAGCAGTGACTTTGATTACCACAGTTACATCAACAATCCAGGTACGAGTTGAATCTGTCATCGGTGACGTCATCAGTGACGTCATCAGTGACATCATCGAGATGAACAAGTGAACCAACGTCTCTCTCTCTCCGACAGAAAACTATTACCACATTCCTGGTCAACTCGACGCTCTGCTGTGTGGAAACAGCTCCGATGCCGGGTACGACCGCATGGTGATGGTGGTAGCCATGGTGATGGTGGTAGCCATGGTGATGGTGGTAGCCATGGTGATGGTGGTGATGATGATGATGGTGGTGATGGTGATGATGTAGATCATACATATAGAAACATAGGGGGCGTCGCGTGGCGTAGTGGTTAGAGCGGGCGCCCCATGTATAGAGGCACAGTCCTCGCTGCGGTCGGCCCCGGTTCGAGTCCCGTGTCGGGCGCCATTTGCTGCGTCTCGTCCCCCCTCTCTCTGCCTCCCCATTTCCTGTCATGTCTCAACTGTACTATCTATAAAGGCATAAAAGCCCAAAAAATATACTTTAAAAAAAATAAATAAATAAAAAAATAAACATAGATGCAGCGTTCTCTATCTGGCGGTACGTCAGCGGAGCCGCCATGTTGCCGTGTCGCCATGACGACCAGAGCAGCTGAGGCGGTTGAACCGGTAAAACGACAGCAGCCTCCTGAGCTGTTGTCAGTTGTTCCCACAGGACGACGTTATTAGAGAACGTTAGAGAATCGGCAGCGTGGGATCACCTCTGTGTCTTTTCCTTTTTATTTTTCATATAATATTAATTCATATGCGCATCGAGAGTGAGCGAGTGAGCAAAGCGCGAGAGAAACAGCGGATGCACCAGATGCAGGTTGACTCTGTCAGCTGCTGCTCATCTGTCACTGCAGCTGCTCATCTGTCACTGCAGCTGCACATCTGTCAGCTGCAGCTCCAAACAGACACTAACTTGACAGATTAGATGTTGATTTTGTTAACAAACATGAAGCATATATCTGTTGGCTGCTCTTATCATTCAGTCGACCTCCTCCTTCCCCCGGAGCGTCTTGAAATTCCCTCTTTGTCCGAAGCGGGAGACGACAGGAAGAGTCTGAGAAGTGAACGACTATACTATATATATATACTATAACGACTTATTTGAAGCTACATTTGTATTTGTATTTGTATTTTTATTCAGCACATACAAGATGTATAAAACAGCATATTAAAAAATGGAACGACAACGACAAGAGACATACAAAGTATACAGTAGATAAAGCAAATGTGCTGGAGAAACCAAAAAAAACCCCCTAAGGGCTTGTCAAGTGGTCCTCCAAAAGACAAACATTCAACATAAATTTAATTTACAGAATGAAATAACAACATAAAACAATTAAAAGAGAGAAAATCAATATTGTGTGAAAATTCAAGATAAACATTTGACATACATTTGTTGCGACTTGGCTCCGGCTGTAGGAAGCTGTTTCCGCTGCTTCTAGGATAATGTAGTTAGTTAAGTTGGTGCAGGGACCAAATCGTTCTTGACGTCCCCGGCGTAAATGACGCCTATGAGTAGATTTAATCAGAATCTGGGGTTACCATGGTTACAACGTTTAGAACATCAGTCCTTTAGAACTTCAGTCCTACGCAACATGGCAGCCAGCAGACACATGGTGGCGCTGTTCGGCAGTAAGGAACTACATCTACGTTTCTATATCTATGATGGTGATGGTGATGGTGATGGTGATGATGATGATAGACCAGAGCGGCATTTTTACGCAAATGAGAATGACTGATGCATCCTGGGTAATTTAGGGGCAGCACCCAGCATTTTTAAATTGCACTCAGTGGTTTTTTGTGTTTTGATGGAGCGTAGACTAACTAACAATCAGTTTGAATGTTTTATTTTGTGTTTCTTTTGTTGCACTATGTCTCATAATTATTTTGACACCCTCTTTGAAACCCACCGTTCACACTATCTTGAAAAACTACAATGAATGAATCTAGCGGTATGCTCCTTTAGCCTCCCACAGTGATAAATGACTCCACACAGTGGCCAGAAATGTCTGAATGAATCTACGGTATGCTCCTTTAGCCTCCCACAGTGATCAATGACTCCACACAGTGGCCAGAAATGTCTGAATGAATCTACGGTATGCTCCTTTAGCCTCCCACAGTGGCCAGAAATGTCTGACCCAGACATCTACACGTATTTGGTGGAATCACCGGGAGGTTTTGGCTCAGTGTTGTCTGGAAACAGCCTGTTAATAGACAACTTTTTGTTACTTAGTTTGTCAAGACAGTTAGGCTGAACTTTACAATGCTGCCCCTAAATTACCCAGGATGCATCAGTCATTCTCATTTGCATAAAGATGCCCCTCTGGTCTATGGTGATGGTGATGGTGATGATGATAGTGATGATGGTGATGGTGATGGTGATAGTGATGATGATAGTGATGATGGTGATGGTGATGGTGATGGTGATGATGGTGATGGTGATGGTGATGATGGTGATGATGGTGATGGTGATGGTGATGGTGATGATGATAGTGATGATGGTGATGGTGATGGTGATGGTGATGATGGTGATGATGGTGATGGTGATGGTGATGGTGATGATGATAGTGATGATGGTGATGGTGATGGTGATGATGATAGTGATGATGGTGATGGTGATAGTGATGGTGATGATGGTGATGATTGCCATGGTGATGTGTTCAGGGTCTGTCCTGAGGGTTATGTCTGTCTGAAGGCGGGGAGGAATCCCAACTACGGCTACACCAGCTACGACTCGTTCGGCTGGGCGTTCCTCTCTCTGTTCCGACTCATGACGCAGGACTTCTGGGAAAACCTGTTCCAGCTGGTCAGTACCTCGTTAACGGTCCGGTTTCCCACAATGCACTGTGAAAAGTACTGAACATCCCTTCATTACTAACCAAGAAATAGAATCTCCCATCATGGTCGTGCTGAAGAACGAGTCATATACTTTATATGTATATATGTATATAAATGTATGTATTATGTGACATACATACAGAGCAGACACATCACAGTGAAACGTGTCTGTCTCTCTGCAGACGCTGCGAGCTGCAGGTAAAACCTACATGATCTTCTTCGTGGTCGTCATCTTCCTCGGCTCCTTCTACCTCATCAACCTCATCCTCGCTGTGGTTGCCATGGCATACGCCGACCAGAACGACGCCGCGTTCGCCGAGGCCAAACAGAAGGAGGAGGAGTACGCAGAGATCCTGGAGGCCCTGAAGAAGAGGGACGAGGAGGTCTCACACACTCACACACACAATTACAGCTAATTTGAATGGTTAGGGTTAGGAACGTAGAGTTTTTACTTTAGTTCATTAAAACACTGATATTAACATTGACTTTCATTGACAAACTGGATCTGTGTCATCGTCAGGTGGCAGCTCTCGCCCAGAATCAAGACTCAACACACTCACCTGAGGACGGACAGGAACCTGAGCAAGAGCATACTGCTATGGAAGGTATACACACACACACACACACACACACACACACACACACACACACACACACACACACACACACACACACACACACACACACACACACACACAGTTTAAGTAAATTCAGTTTTATTTGAAAAGACCCAAATCATAATCTACATTATCTGAAGGCTCTTTACAGACTGAGGCTTTTATTTATTACACAGAGGGCAAAAGTTGTCAAAGTCTTCTCTGTGATACTAAATATAGAGTGAAACCAGACTAGTTGTTAAAGGCTCCACCTCTCATCCTGCTCTTAGAGAAAGATTCCTCTGACGGGATGGTAGGAGACCGTAGCTGGACTCATACCAGATTAGTGTGGTCACGTTCAAGTCTCTGTGACAAGATCCTGTGGTCAGTTCTCAGTGATCAAACACACTCCTCAGACGGTTGGTGGTACGCAAGGCAAGGCAATTTTATTAGTATAGCCCGTTTTTACCACCAGTTTGTCTCAAAGGGCTTTACATCCCATCATAACAACATCCTCTGTCCTTAGACCCTCACATCCACTGAGGAAAAACTCCATGGAAAACCCTTTTAACAGGGAAAACCAGGAGAAAGCTCAGGGTGAGCAACAGAGGAGGGATCCCTCACCCAGGACGGACAGACAGGACAGAGATGTTGTTACAGACAAGAAAACAGTTCATAGTTTATGACAAAGAATGTGAGAAATATGGAAATGTTATCAGGAGTGGTGATGTGTGTCTCTGTGTCGCTTAGAGGACGATCAGAGGGTGTGTCCTCCATGCTGGTACGTCTTCGCTAACATCTTCCTGAAGTGGAACTGCTGCGGCTGCTGGAAGAGGATCAAACCGTGGCTCTACACCATCATCATGGATCCATTCGTCGACCTTGGCATCACCATCTGCATTGTGCTCAACACTGTCTTCATGGCGATGGAGCACTATCCAATGACGGCAGAGTTTGAGGAGTTGTTGAGTGTTGGAAACCTGGTGAGTCTTCCCGGAGACTGGGCAAATCTAAACCGTGTTTCTTTACAGCTTCAGGACCGCTGCTTCTCCATGACGACCAGTTCTCCATTTCTCTTGACACACTAGGACCAGTGGAGTCGACATGTCTTTACTCTGTGCTGACCTTCCTCTGCTGATCTCTGACCCCTCTGCAGGTCTTCACAGGGATCTTCACGGCAGAGATGGTGTTCAAACTTCTGGCCATGGACCCATATTACTATTTCCAGGTCAGTCTTCCTGTTTCCTTCCAGCTCAGTAATGACAACCAGCAGCTATTCTGATCTGTTTCCATGGTTACAGGTGGGCTGGAACATCTTTGACAGCATCATCGTGACCATGAGTCTGGTGGAGTTGGGACTGGCCAACGTTCAGGGCCTGTCGGTGCTGCGCTCATTCCGACTGGTCAGTGTGTTGCCATGGTTTCCTGTGTACCTGCCTCCTCAATTCAATTAAATTAAATTCAATTCAAAAGACTTTATTTATCCCCGAGGGGAAATTAAAAAGCACTCATCTCCTCATCTGTCTCTCTGTCCCGTCACCTGTTCCTTGAATCCAGATGCGAGTCTTTAAGTTGGCCAAGTCCTGGCCGACCCTCAACATGCTGATTAAAATCATTGGGAACTCGATCGGGGCTCTGGGGAACCTGACTCTGGTTCTCGCCATCATCGTCTTCATTTTTGCCGTCGTCGGGATGCAGCTGTTTGGGAAGAACTACAAAGACTGCGTCTGTCGCATTGCACAAGACTGCGAGCTTCCTCGCTGGCACATGTACGACTTCTTCCATGCCTTCCTCATCATCTTCAGGATCCTGTGTGGAGAGTGGATTGAGACCATGTGGGACTGCATGGAGGTTTCCGGTCAGACGATGTGTCTGATTGTCTTCATGATGGTCCTGGTCATTGGAAACCTTGTGGTGAGTCTTTCTTCACAGTCCCTTGCCTAAGGCCCTAAACCTGTTTGTTGTCTGATCTCAGGTCTCTTTCTCTCCCGGTTCTTGTTGCAGGTCCTGAACCTCTTCCTGGCCTTGCTGCTGAGCTCATTCAGCGGTGATAATCTTGCAGCTCCAGAAGAAGAAGGTGAAAACAACTTGCAGATCGCCATAAACCGGATCAACATGGGCGTGGCCTGGGCCAAGGCCAAAATCCTGGAACAGATTTGGACCGTATTGGGAAAGAACCACATTGACCCAGACCAAATTGGTAGGATCAGAAGTGGAACCACAAAAGACTTCATTGTTTCTATGTTTTGTACTCTTTGCGTTCTGATCAACTGTTCATTCAAATCTTCCTGTCTTCACAGCAGCCAATGGCAACGACGATGACAAGGCCACAAAGGAGGTTTTGTATTTGACCTTTGTAGCCTCAGACCAGCCAGAGTCGGAGGTCAATGCCCTCTGCTGCAGCAACGACAACCTGACCAGCAACTACCACAATATCACCTCGCTGAAGGTGCCCATCGCCACCGCCGAGTCCGAATCTGAGTCTGAGTCTGAGTCTGAGTCTGAGTCTGAGATACCTGAAAACGATGAAGAGGATGAAGAGGGTGATGAGGGTCATGAGGGTCATGAGGACGATGAGAAAGAAAAGCTCTCCCAAGTAAACAACTAATATCTATTCTACTCTGTTCCTCAGTTGGATGATAACGTGCTCATATCTGAAGTTGTGTTTGTTCAGGGTGACGAGTCTTCAGCCTGCAGCACAGTGCAGAGACTTCCTGAGGTCCAGGAGGAAGAGGATGATGAAGATCAGGACTCCAACACACCTGAGGACTGCTGTACAGATAGTAAGTACACACACACACACACACACACACACACACACACACACACACACACACATTTTAAATATTTATTTATGCCCACATATAAAGAAGTACAAGGGTTCTTGCACAAGGGACATAAACTCTGCCAGTGCAGTTGACAATGGAAGACGGTCAGACACAAAACGCCTGGGCAGTTGAACACAGTTACATACAAAATGACCTACAGGTCAGATAGAAAACAGACATTCAAGGATACAAAAAACAACGTCTCCTCCAGATTGAGCGGCTACCAATAATAACTGAGACTGAGCAGTACCTGGCCAACTGTTTAGCTCTTCTTTTAGAGAGGCCGGCCATCTGAAGGCCCCTCACAACCAACTATGCGCATGCCCCAGACTACCAAATATAAAGACTAGAAGTTTACATCTGTAGCCCACACACACACACACACACACACACACACACACACACAGTGAAACAGTGAAACAGTGAATCCTTGTTTTCAGACTGTTACCGGCGCTGCCCACGTCTGAACATAGACACGTCTAAGGGCCGAGGGAAGATCTGGTTCAACGTCAGGAGAACATGTTTCTTCATCGTGGAACACAACTACTTTGAGACCTTCATCATCTTCATGATCCTGCTGAGCAGCGGAGCGCTGGTAAACACCCTGTTATTGACCAGACACGAGCAGAGTGTGTGGGTCTGTGTTTGTGTTTTCATTGCTGCTTGATCTCTTTGGTCATGAGCAGGTCAGATCTCATTGGTTCAGGGATGTGTGTGATGTGCATTCTAACCATACTGGGGCAACATGGCTGACGTGGCTAACAATGGACTACAAATACGGCTAACAATGGACTACAAACATGGCTAACACTGGACTACAAACACGGCCTGCATTCCGACTACTAACATGGTCCTGTTACAAAGGTGAGATGATATTTGATAATAAAAGATGAATGGTGATGACGGTGTCACACAACACAAGGTCACAGGTTGAGTCTCTGGCCGCTGCAGCTAACGAGTTGTTTTACTCTCGTTTGCTGAGAGCTGTCACCATGGCAACAAATAAACTACATTTAGTAACACAGGCACACAGATGCTGGTTAAGTGAGTCAAGTTAAGAGTGAACAGACATCACAGATGGACAGAGCAGCCATACTAACTGAGGGTGAGGGGTGAGGGTGAGGCAAGGCAATTTTATTTTTATAGCCCGTTTTTACCACCAGTTTGTCTCAAAGGGCTTTACATCCCATCATAACAACATCCTCTGTCCTTAGACCCTCCATAGAAAGGAGAGGAGAGGAGAGGAGAAGAGAGGAGAGGAGAGGAGGGGAGTGGAGAGGAGAGGAGAGGAGGCGAGGGTTGGGGAGAGGAGAGGAGGAGAAAGGAGAGAGCTCTGTGTAACCAGATGTGTCCCCCAGCAGTCTAAGCCTATCCACCACTTTATTTTCCCATGATCCATTGCGTCACACCACAACGGAAGTGGGTTTTAGTAGCATTCTAGTGAGCGGCTAACTGGTAGCGTTAGCCACCAGTGTAGGTACCACATGTGGGGGCTCCGGGCTGCCAAAACCGTTTTGACTAAATCTGATGTTTGTTAAGTCTATAAAACGAATTATTGAACAAACATTACTATTTCTGTGTGCACGTTTTTGTAATTAGTCATGTTTATCGTAGTTGTTAGCTTAGCTGCTGCTGACAGCTAACAGCAGCAGCTAAGCTAACACCAGGACGTCAGCTGTTAAAACCCTCCCATTGTCGGACACGACATGAAACTACTCCAGTTAGCTGGCTCAGTCATGTTGGAACTAGGATATCCGCTTTTTTCATGGGCCGTTTATTGAGTTATTGTTTATTGACACTGCTAACGACTAACAGCTAACGGTTAGCCCAGCTAATCTAAAATGTTTGTTCAACAATTCGTTTTATAGACTTCATAAACATCAGAGTAGTCGAAACGGTGATATAGTGATGTGAAAATGTGACATAAAGCTAAAACCTTGTCCGTATTGTTCTCATTAAAATGAGGTGATGATTATAAATAAAGTCATCAGGCCGATGTCTATCAACCAGTCTATGCTATCAACAATACAGTAACGGTGGAATGGAGTGTCATGGCGACACCCAGCGTCATTCTCCAGAAAGTGGTGGATAGCAGCGTAGCTATAAAATGGTTCAGAGCTACCTGAACCAGCCCTAACTAAAAGCCCTGTCATAAAGGAAGGTCTTCAGTCTAGACTTAAATGTAGTTAGAGTGTCTGCCTCTTTGACCCATGGAGAGAGCTGGTTCCACAGTAAAGGAGCCCGGTAACTGAAGGCTCTACCTCCCAGTCTGTTTTTAGAGATACTGGGAGTCACTAACAGACCTGCGTTCTGGGAGCGGAGTGCTCTGGTAGGACAGTAAGAAATGATTAGTTCTTTCAGATAGGTTGGAGCTTTATCATTAAGAGCCTTATAAGTCAACAGGAGGATTTTGAAGTCTATTCTGAATCCTACAGGAAGCCAGTGGAGAGAAGCTTAAGTGGGAGAGATGTGCTCTCTCTTCCTAACTCCTGTCAAAACCCTTGCTGTGGCATTCTGGACCAGCTGGAGACTCTTTAGAGAGTTTTTCGGACATCCTGACAGGAGAGAGTTGCAGTAGTCTAGCCTAGAAGTGATAAATGCATGTACTAGTTTCTCAGCATCACTCTGGGAGAGGATATTCCTAATCTTAGTGATACTGCGCAGATGGAAGAAGGTGGTCCTTGGGTGGTGGGTGATGCCTGTGCAGGTGCTAACGTTGGCTGGTTGTGAACTGGTTGTGAACTGGTTGTGATGGTTGTGAACTGGTTGTGATGGTTGTGAACTGGTTGTGAACTAGCTGTGAACTGATTGTGAACTGGTTGTGATGGTTGTGAACTGGTTGTGAACTGGTTGTGATGGTTGTGAACTGGTTGTGAACTGGTTGTGATGGTTGTGAACTGGTTGTGATGGTTGTGAACTAGTCGTGAACTGGTTGTGATGGTTGTGAACTGGTTGTGATGGTTGTGAACTGGTTGTGAACTGGTTGTGATGGTTGTGAAGTGGTTGTGATGGTTGTGATGGTTGTGATGGTTGTGATGGTTGTGAACTGGTTGTGATGGTTGTGAACTAGTCGTGAACTGGTTGTGATGGTTGTGAACTGGTTGTGATGGTTGTGAACTGGTTGTGATGGTTGTGAACTGGTTGTGAACTGGTTGTGATGGTTGTGAACTGGTTGTGATGGTTGTGATGGTTGTGATGGTTGTGATGGTTGTGAATTGGTTGTGATGGTTGTGAA
This sequence comes from Trachurus japonicus, assembly GCF_045865225.1. NCBI lineage: Eukaryota > Metazoa > Chordata > Actinopteri > Carangiformes > Carangidae > Trachurus > Trachurus japonicus. Next base: position 10,528 of record NC_140914.1, read on the forward strand.
CTAGTCGTGAACTGGTTGTGATGGTTGTGAACTGGTTGTGATGGTTGTGAACTGGTTGTGATGGTTGTGAACTAGTCGTGAACTGGTTGTGATGGTTGTGAACTGGTTGTGATGGTTGTGAACTGGTTGTGATGGTTGTGAACTGGTTGTGATGGTTGTGAACTGGTTGTGATGGTTGTGAACTAGTCGTGAACTGGTTGTGATGGTTGTGAACTGGTTGTGATGGTTGTGAACTGGTTGTGAACTGGTTGTGATGGTTGTGAACTGGTTGTGAACTGGTTGTGATGGTTGTGAAGTGGTTGTGATGGTTTTGAACTGGTTGTGATGGTTGTGAACTGGTTGTGATGGTTGTGAACAGGCGTTCGAGGACATCTACCTAGAGCAGCGGCGCGTCATCAAGACGGTCTTGGAGTACGCCGACCAGGTCTTCACCTACGTGTTCGTGGTGGAGATGCTGCTCAAGTGGGTCGCCTACGGATACAAGACCTACTTCACCAACGCCTGGTGCTGGCTGGACTTCCTCATTGTCGACGTAAGTCACAGTCAATCATGTCCGTTATTGATGACATCATATGGTGTGTCCCAAATCGCGCACTTCTGCACTTACACTTAACATTTTGAGTACAGAGCAGTGAGCAGTGTGCGAAAATGTAGTGCGCTATGCGCACTGAATTGCCGCACTCAAACGGCCAGAAAATTGAGTGTGGATCGAGGGACACTTTCCACACTTAACGGCCGCCATCTTAGTGACGTAGCGGAAACACGTCACTACTTTTCAAACGGCAGCGGTTGCTTTGAGCAGCGACGGAGCTGACACCGGCGTAAATGTCTTTTAAAAACACTCATAACAGCACAACAACAACACTAACACAATAAAACACAACTTAATAGCTCGTTTTGATCGGCAAAAAGCGCTGTCAAGTGTCGGCGATAGGGTTACAACGGCCGGTTGCTATGGTTGCAATCAGAATTTAAAAAATAGAAGAATAAGCTGTGGAGTCATTTCCGGTAAGTGCGCAGCGGTAGTGTTTGATTTGAGACGGTACTAACCTGTCCAAATTAGTGCACTGCACAAGGCAGTACACTACTTTACAGTACACTGTAAAGTAGTGTACTAAGAGAAGTGTGCGATTTGAGACACACCAATAGACTTCATGTGTTTCTGACACTTGGCCTTCAGGCGGTCGCCGTGGTCACCGTGGTCACCGAGGACATGATGACATCACGGCTCCGTGTGTCTCTGTTGCAGGTGTCTCTGGTGTCTCTGACTGCAAACATCCTGGGATACTCGGAGCTGGGAGCCATCAAGTCTCTGAGGACACTGAGAGCTCTGAGGCCCCTGAGGGCCCTGTCCCGCTTCGAGGGCATGAGGGTGAGACAGACAGACAGACAGACAGGTGGTTAGACAGACAGACAGGCAGGCAGACAGACAGACAGACAGACAGACAGACAGACAGACAGACAGACAGACAGACAGACAGACAGTTCAGTTCAGCGATGTGAAGCTTCGGTGTGCTTGTGTGCAGGTGGTGGTGAACGCTCTGGTGGGAGCGATCCCGTCCATCTTCAACGTGCTGCTGGTCTGTCTCATTTTCTGGCTCATCTTCAGCATCATGGGGGTCAACCTGTTTGCAGGGAAGTTTTATTACTGTTTCAACGAGACGTCGGAGGAGATGTTTCTCCCCGAGGACGTCAACAACAAGACCGAGTGTCTCAGTCTGATCAACAACAACTTCACTGAGATCCGCTGGAAGAACGTGAAGGTCAACTACGACAACGTGGGGATGGGCTACCTGTCGCTGCTCCAAGTGGTCAGTCCACATCTGACAACACATGGACATGAAGTTTAGGTTCCACCTGCAACTTGACTCTTTACGTTTGTCTTTCAGGCCACGTTTAAAGGCTGGATGGACATCATGTACGCTGCAGTGGACTCCAGAGAGGTCAGGACTGACTGAGAGCAGTTTGTAGTTTGGCCTTGGTGTCTCTCTCTCTCTCTGTGTTTCTGCAGATCCACCGGAGCTCCATCTCTCTGCACCAGCCGCAGCCTGCATTGCCCCCCCCCCCCTCCCACCCTTTCCCCTGCTGCTAGACCGGCCTCCCCTCCCTTCCCATGGATGAGTCTGCCACCCAGTCCTCCCATCGAGCTGACCGGCTCTCCCTGCCCCCTCCCCTCACCAGAGACTGCCTTCATCAACTCCTGCTAACATTTCCATGTTTCCCACATTCTGTGACAAACTGTAAACTGTTTTCTTGTCTGTAACAACATCTATTGCACGTCTGTCCGTCCTGGGTGAGGGATCCCTCCTCTGTTGCTCACCCTGAGGTTTCTCCAATTTTTCCCTGTTAAAGGGTTTTCCATGGAGTTTTTCCTCAGTGGATGTGAGGGTCTAAGGACAGAGGATGTTGTTATGATGGGATGTAAAGCCCTTTGAGACAAACTGTTTGTAAAAACGGGCTATACAAATAAAATTGCCTTGCCTTGCCTTGCCTTTGTTGTGTCTAACGTTGGTCCAACCGGTCTCTGCTGAACATGTTGTGTGTTGTGCAGGTGGAGGACCAGCCTGTGTATGAAGACAACCTCTACATGTACCTGTACTTTGTCGTCTTCATCATCTTTGGCTCCTTCTTCACCCTGAACCTCTTCATCGGCGTCATCATCGACAACTTCAACCAGCAGAAATCCAAGATACGTTTCTACTCACTGACAGCACATGAAATGATGATGATGATGATGATGATGATGATGATGATGATGATGATGAAGAAGAAGAACCGTTTTCTCTGTCATTTAACTGAGTTTTTCTCTTGTCTTTACATGGGGGGGACAGATATTTTCATGACAGAGGAGCAGAAGAAATATTACAACGCCATGAAGAAGCTGGGCTCCAAGAAACCTCAGAAACCGGTTCCCCGACCTGTAGTGAGTTCATCTTCTTCCTGTCGACTGTTCAGTCTGGTCGTCCACTCATTCAGTCGGTCTGAGGACGTTGTTACAGTTCAACTTTAATCTCTGTCACTCCTTTGCAGAACCGGTTCCAGGGTCTGGTCTTCGACCTGGTGACTACGCAGTTCTTTGACATCTTCATCATGGTGTTGATCTGCCTCAACATGGTGACCATGATGGTGGAGACGGACGAGCAGAGCAAGGAGGTGGAGGAGATCCTGTACTGGGTCAACCTGGTCTTCATCGTCGTCTTCACCACCGAGTGCTCTCTGAAGATCATCGCACTCCGCCAACACTACTTCGCTATTGGCTGGAACATCTTCGACTTCGTAGTCGTCATCCTGTCCATTACAGGTGAGTCGGCCAATCGGCATCGAGTACGCCATCTTCTAGTTTGAGGTTGAGGAGCTGGGAGGGGCCTATCCAGGCAGAGTCAAGGTTCTTCTCTATAGTAGTAGTATAGTAGTAGTAGTAGTGAATGAATGAATGAATGAATGAATGAATGAATATTTTATTTTCGTGTCATGCCACCACTGTGGTCCATCCCATACGAGATTACAAGACACAATAACAAATACAAAAAACAAAAACTAGACAGTCCTTCCTGTTGGTGTTACCTTCCACACAGGTGTGACATAAATAAACTATTTAAAGTTACTTTCAGTACTCAACTATATATCGCTCTTCGTCTCATTGCCCAAGCCTTTTCAAGAAATAAAGAAAATGCAAAAATATTCAAATGAAAAAGAAGTTTTAGCTTCTCAGCATCGTCTAACCACACAAATTTGTTATTTGGATCTACTTTACTGAACATTTTTGTCTTATAGAGTCATAGAAAGGACAATAGAACACAAAATGAATTTCATTCTCCACCTCTTGGATGTCGCATAAATTACAAATCCTATCGTCTTCTGCTGTGCCGACGTATCTGCCTGTCTTGATGTGAAGACCAAGAATACCAGCTCTCAATTGAGCACACAGGGATCTTTTCTCTTTTGACAAATTATACAAAACATAGTTTTCTGGGCCAAATACCTGTTTTATTTCATAGTAAGTACGCAATTTTGGTTTACCCCAAGTATCTAACTAGTAGTAGTAGTACAGTCACATTGACATCTGATTCATAGCATGATGTCGTTTGAAGCAGTGTTCATTTTTTCAACAGAAACTTTGAAGAATACTTTTTGTTGACGACCCTTTATTCCGTGATTAATTTGTAACGAGGGTACTGACAACAAAACCTAAAACGAAGTCTCTGTTTATTTAACCTTTATTTAACCAGTTCTTATGTACGATGAGTTACAAACGATAATTTGTCAGTTCTTGCACTTCCTGGATGCTCACTTCCACTTCCCTATCTCAGATCAATCAGAAACCCAGTGGTCGAACATTCTCTAAAAATCTGGGACCAGTTCAGGAAGTATTTTGGTTTTCATAGCTTTTCTCTGCTAAGCCCCATTGCATCAAGTTTCCTTTTCAAACCATCCTGTCAGGATTCAGTCTTTCAAGAGTGGCACAGAAAAGGGATTGTTCATTTTAATGATCTGTTCATAGACAACAGTTTGGCATCATTTGAGCAGCTGAGTAGATTGGGAGGAGGTTTAAAAAGTTTTATAGAACAATGATATATTTCTATATGTGTCTTCTTCACGCCAAAAGATCAATGCAATGTTTTGGAAAAAGACAAACAGGCCGAGTGTTGTTCATGTGTCTTTTGTTTATAAATGACTCATGATTGTGTACAAGTGTATGACGTATTTCTCTCTCTCCCTTCAGGACTCCTCCTTGCTGACATCATTGAGAAGTATTTTGTCTCACCCACGCTCTTTCGTGTGATCCGATTGGCTCGTATCGGCCGAGTCCTTCGTCTCATTCGGGGAGCCAAGGGGATCCGGACGCTGCTGTTTGCACTGATGATGTCACTTCCTGCCCTCTTCAACATCGGCCTGCTCCTCTTCCTCATCATGTTCATCTTCTCCATCTTTGGAATGTCGAACTTCGCCTACGTGAAGAAGGAGGCCATGATCGACGACATCTTTAACTTTGAGAACTTTGGAAACAGCATGATCTGCCTGTTCATGATCACCACGTCGGCCGGGTGGGACGGGCTCCTCAATCCCATCATGAACACGCCGCCGGACTGCGACCCCAACGCGGAGAACCCCGGCTCGCCGGTCCGAGGGAACTGCGGCAGCCCGGCCGTGGGCATCGTCTTCTTCACCACCTACATCATCATGTCCTTCCTGGTGGTGGTCAACATGTACATCGCCATCATCCTGGAGAACTTCAACGTGGCCACGGAGGAGAGCAGCGATCCGCTGTGCGAGGACGACTTCGAGATGTTCTACGAAACCTGGGAGAAGTTCGACCCAGACGCCTCCCAGTTCATCCAGTACAGGTGAGAACCGCACACTGAGTTCCTATTCACCCCGATCCCGACTCTAACCGCTCCTCTTGTTCTCCACAGCAAACTCTCAGACTTCTAACATTTCCATATTTCGCACATTCTGTGTCATAAACTGTAAACTGTCTTGTCTGTAACAACATCTATTGCACGTCTGCCCATCCTGGGTGAGGGATCCGTCCTCTGTTGCTCACCCTGAGGTTTCTCCTGGTTTTCCCTGTTAACTCATTGAGTGCCACGCTCCTTTCCAAAGTTTTAGTCAAGTTTTAGTCAAGTGTACCGGCAATTTAGACCATTTTTGATGATTTTTGTAGAGCCACAGTGTATTCTATATTATTGCCACCAACACATACTGTGGCTCATTTGAAAGGTTTAACTTTATGCTTACCACAAACCGTTTGTTTCTACGTGCCTCCGTTCCTGAGAAAAGTCAAGCTAAACATGGCTGGGTTTCACCAAAATCCCTCCTTTTTTTCTAGAAAAGGAGATAGAGCGTCTTTTATGAAAGGTGCTCTGTTTGTGCCTGTCGCTCTTCTGACACTCGCATTTCTGGATCAAAGGGCTCGTGTAAGATAAATATATACAACAATTGTTGTTCTATTCACAAAACCACCATCCGGGGCGGGGGGGGGGGGCACTGAACAACAATAACACAGACGCACCGTGCCGTGTCACAGCCTCTCGCCACGGAACGTGATGGTCTCTGGGCCACAGCGGCTCGCGAACACCGGTCCCGCCGGTGGTCGTGGTCCTTCTGTGGTACGGGTCGGTGGTGCCGGTCTGCTTTGACCGAGCGATCATCACATTTTACGGTGGCAGGACCTTGGGGAGGACACGGTGTTGCTCCAGATGAAGACCGGGCGGGACAGTCGGCTGAGAGCTTCCTGTTAAGGCTCCGAGCTGCTGCAGCCTCGGGGGTGAGAGCAGAGCGGGGGTGAGAGCAGAGCAGCTGCTGCATCCACATGCAGAACTCCGTTTGCAAAAGCCGAGTTATGATGAAAACTTCCAGATCATGAGCTGTCATGAGTTTTTGATCGTCATCTATTTCAGTTCTGCTCGTCGTAGAGTCCCCAAATTTACACATAAGGTGTGTTAAAATGTCTAGTTTCATAACTTAAAAAAAAAAGCAAAAAACGAGAAATCTCGTTTTGGGCACTCAACGCATGGGAACGAAAAAAAAAATGTCTATGTTGAAATCTCCAAGGAATAGGCATTTATTATTATTCTGGTTTACTGTATACAGAGTTTCCTCTAGCTTGTGCATAAAATTGGTTGGATTTGAGTCGGGTGGACGGTAGATAACTCCGATTAGAAGAGCATCACCTTTATCAGTGTTTATACTGATGAAGAGAGAATCGGAGTATTCATCATCCAATACCAGATTATCACAAACATTTGCCTGGAGTCTGGAATTTACATACATGCATACACCTCCTCCTGTTCTCCCTGGTCTGTTTTTATGATAGAATTTATAGCCCTCCAAGTTAAGAGTGTCAGTGTGTGACTTTTCATTTAACCAGGTTTCGCTGCAAGCAATAACATCAAAAGTGCACCTGACAGTAGACAGAAATGTGACAAGCTTATCATGATTTTTAGACAGGCTTCTGATGTTGAAATGCATCACAGAAAAGTTATTACGGGCACTTAATCCTTGAAGATGATCAGGGTCATATTTTTCACAAATAGGGGAGAGTGGGGTAATTTGTGCCATGGGGCAAGTAGTTCCACCCCTGTTATCTAGAAAACCATAGAAGAAGTTGGTCATGTGACCACATATTTTTGAAGGGGCATCCATTTCACTCATCCTATCAAGAAGGGAGACACATGGCTTGAGAGGAAAGCACATTTATGTTCAAAAAACAAGTTTTTGCCCTCCAAAGTAAAATTTCTATGATCAAGGTTTTTTGATTGCCATGTTTGAACAATTATAGATAACTTTGAAAACAGTTCACACATGTTTTAGTGCTTTATTAAGCTACACCATGAGTCTATACAGTTAGCATGATGCCAGCTCAAAACAGCTGGGGAATCCTTTTTTCTCAAAATGCTGGGCTTGGGGTAATTGGTGCCAAAGGGCCTGGGTTAAGTTGTGCCAGTGGCAGTGCTGTCTGTGTATAGGAGAAACATGGCAGTGGCACTGATTTGCTTGAAACTTAACATGTGTGATGAGGGACCGCCCCTGAACACACCTGCCCAGTTTGGTTGTGCTCGTAGCCTGGTGGATGAACAAAACATGGCGTTTCTTTGCGCCACAGCCCCCAGCGTGGCTCAGGCCTCCACGACTACATGGGGACACGCGAGGACCCGATCATCGCCGCTTCTGGCTTTAATTTTGTATTGAATGTCTTGCTTTTATATAGCATTATCATTTGTGAGATTAAAATGATCTGTTTTACTTCAATTATCAATGGCACAATTTACCCCAGTGTATTTTCTCTAATGGCATAACTTACCCCGCACCAGGGGCAAGTTGTGCCAGAATTTTTTTTTTTTTTCTAAAGCTATATTTCTGAAACAGTTGATTTAAGATTCAAAGTGATTGTTCCCAGGGATGCACAACATCCTAAACTATATGTACATATATTAGTTGGGGGCATTATTATAATCCCTTTGCTTTAAAGGCAGTTTAAGTAAAAATTGGCACTACTTACCCCGCTCTCCCCTAATATTAGTAGTGTTATCAATACAGTATTGAGCATCTTCATCATCTCCATTCATGCTAACCATATCTGTTAAAGGGCTGTAGTTCTATATGAGCAGCTGGATTTATGCATAGCTTCACATCCTCCCCTTCAACCATGAACTCATCACGACCCATGTAAATGATGGCTAACTGATTTTACTGGGGTTCCATACATACAGACATCCAGATAAGTAAACAAACAAACAAAACAGAAACAAACAGACAACATAGCGTCCTGTGCCCAAGACAGGAGTGAGCGTAACAAAACAAGAACAAAACAAAAGAGAGGAAGCGAGAGAAAACAAAAGGAGCGACAGCCAGATCGCGTCGGCCCTCCTCCATTGAATAGGAAGATACGGGCTATAATGTCAATAGAGTCAGGAGTCTTGGATAAATGAAAAAAGAAAAAAAAAAAAAAAAAGGATATGGAAAAAAATATGGAAAAAAATACGGGCAATACTGACAAAAAAAACAAAACAAAACAAAACAAAAAGTCAATAGAGCCTTAGGAGGGAATAAAAAATAAAAAATAAAAAATAGAAAAAAGGGGGGGGGGGGGGGGCTCAGATTATTCTACCATGATCGATTTGCCATAGGCCATACAGTTTCAAGCGACGTTTCCAATATTCAGAGTTCAAGTGTTCAAGTTGCGTTCCCCATATGCAAACTCAGATCAAACGGAGTTGAAGCAGTGTTTTAACTTGCAGCCACATATCTTGTAAACAGTCTTACCTTCTCAGCAGTTGAGGTGAGCCTCAGGGTATACCTGTGCCGGATGCTCAGGTCACTGGTGGTGGTGGAGAGGGTGAGATGAAACCAGCGGCTTCTTTCAAATCAGTGAAAGTGTGGATTTCATTTCCCTTAGTGAGCTTTATGATAGCGGGGTATAGTAGAAACGCCTTGTAGCCCTGTACACGGGCCTCATGCATCAGCTTGTAGCAGGGCTTGCGTCGTGCTGCAGTGGCTTCGCTGTAGTCAGGTGCAAACTTCAGCCGAAGGCCACCCACAGTAGGAGGACTTTCCCTGGCTGCATTCAAGACTCGGTCCCTGTCAGTGTAGCGGAGGAACTTCATTATCACCGGTCGGGGGCCGGGTTGTCTTCCGTCAGACCGGGGTCCAGGCGGCCGCCCGAGGCGGTGGCATCTCATCAACTCCGGGGGGGAAGCTGCCAGGTGAATGAACCACGTCGGGATCTTCTCCATCAGGAAGGCGAGAGCGCTGTCCTTCTCCAAACCTTCTTTTAGGTTGAAAAGTAACAGGTTCTCTCTGCGTGATCTGTCTTCTAGATCAACCAGCTTGTTAAGAGACAAACTGAACATAAGTATAAGATGAATAAAGTGCCCATAAAACAGTAGTTCTTAAAGTTTTGGCAGGAGGGTAGACGCCGTGGCTGTCGAGCCTGTCCTCACATCACAGCTGCAATCAATCAGCTGCAATCAATCCCAGATTGGGATTGAGTTGGCACTCAATGAGTTAAAAGGGTTTTCCATGGAGTTTTTCCTCAGTGGATGTGAGGGTCTAAGGACAGAGGATGTTGTTATGATGCCATGTAAAGCCCTTTGAGACAAACTGTTTGTAAAAACGGGCTATACAAATAAAATTGCCTTGCCTTGCCTTCTGCTCCTCTTGTTCTCCACAGTAAACTCTCAGACTTCTGCGACACGCTTCAGGATCCTCTGAAGATCCCGAAGCCCAACACCATCAAACTGATCCAGATGGATCTGCCTCTGGTTCCCGGAGACAAGATCCACTGTCTGGACATCCTGCTGGCTCTCACTGCACAGGTCGGGTTATTTTATATTATATTGTATTGTATCATATTGTATTATATTGTATTGTATCATATTGTGTTATATTGTATTGTATTGTATGTGTGCAGGTGTTGGGTGACTCAGGAGCGATGGACACTCTTAAAGCGAGCATGGAGGAGAAGTTTATGGCCAACAACCCCTCAAAGGTTTGTTTCTATCACAGTTGAATTTATTCATGTTCAGTTTGAACATGAAATAATCTGAACTGATGTTTGGTCAAACACTGAACCTTGTGAACTTGTAAAACCAGTTCACTCTGTAGTATATACGTATAAACTCTATATACGTATAAACTCTATATACGTATAAACTAAACTCTATATACAGTACAGGCCAAAAGTTTGGACACACCTTCTCATTCAATGTGTTTCCTTTATTCTCACTGAAGGCACCAAAACTATGAATGAACACATGTGGAATTAACAAAAAAGTGTGAAATAACTGAAAACATGTCTTTTCTTCTTTGTCTTCTCTTCCTTCTTTTCTTCTTCCTCTCCTTCTTCCTCCTCCTTCTCTATCTCTGCCCCCACCAGTTCTAGTTTCTTCAGAGTAGCCCCCCTTTGCTCTGATTACTGCTTTGCACACTCTTGGCTTCTCTTGATGAGCTTCAAGAGGTGAACCTGACCTGAACATGGTTTTCACTTCACAGGTGGTGTTGCCTTGTCAGGTTCATTAGTGGAATTTCAGTGAGAATCTACAATGTAAATAGTCATGAAAATAAAGGAAATGCATCGAGTGTGTCCAAACTTTTGACCTGTACTACGCATAAAGTCTACATACGTATAAACTCTATATGCCTATAAACTCTATATACGTATAAAGTCTATATATGTATAAACTCTGTAGACCGTCAGCTTCCTTCAGGCTCGTCGTCCTGACGATGCTTCTGTCTCTAGGTGTCGTATGAACCAATCAGCAGCACTCTGCGCAGGAAGCAGGAGGAGGTGGCGGCGGCGGTGATCCAGCGCTCCTTCAGGAAACACCTGCTGCGCCGGACGGTCAAACTGGCGTCCTACAAATACCGCGAGAAGACGGACGGACGGCGAGACAACGAGCTGTCGCCAGAGACAGAAGGACTCCTCTTCAAACGCATCAGCCAGCTGTACGGAGACGCTCCGGACTCGCCGCCGCCGGCCCGGGTGGAGCTTCAGTCTCCTCCGGCCCGGGTGGAGCTTCAGAGCGACTTCCTGCTCCACGCCGCTCCGCCGCTCGGCGCCCCCGACTTCCTGCGAGATGAGAACCTGAGGGAGTCAATCGTGTGATGACGTTTACAGTTTCCTCCTCTTCCTCCTCGTCGGCACCGTGAACTCCTCGGAGCGTCTCCATGGCGACGCCGCCGCGTCCTCGGCTCTGACGTCATGTTGTTGTAACGCAGTAATTAGTCCGGACCGCCGACGCTCCGACGCTCCGGCTGCTCCGGTGTTTCAACGTGTCGACGAGCTTCAGACGTCGGAGCAGCCAGAACTCACTCCGCCACTCGTCATTCAAATCACTAAAATCTTTATTCAAACTTTTGAATCAAACACATTGTTCACACGCCATTGTTTACTCAAGCACTTTTTTGGTATGTGTACTTTGAATATTTGTGCTTTCAGCTACTTTACTACCTAACTACTACCACTACTATTACTACTGCTATTACTACCGTACTATTACTACTACTCTGATCGCAGAGAGCTACCGTAGTAATAGCATTTGTTTCCTTGAAGTCCTCTGCTGAAGCTAGCATGCTAACCGTTGTAGCTGCTTCTTCTACTGCAGCCAATCACAGAGCAGCGTCTGAACGTGTGACGGTTGATCTAACACAATGGGTGACACAGCTCAACGTCCTCACTGATTGGTGGATTCAGTGCGTAGGGGAGAGTGGGGTAATTTGTGCCATGGGGCAAGTAGTTCCACCCCTGTTATCTAGAAAACCATAGAAGAAGTTGGTCATGTGACCACATATTTTTGAAGGGGCATCCATTTCACTCATCCTATCAAGAAGGGAGACACATGGCTTGAGAGGGAAGCACATTTATTATATTATTACAATTATAGATAACTTTGAAAACAGTTCACATATGTTTTAGTGCTTTATTAAGCTACACCATGAGTCTATACAGTTAGCATGATGCCAGCTCAAAACAGCTGGGGAATCCTTTTTTCTCAAAATGCTGGGCTTGGGGTAATTTGTGCCAAAGGGCCTGGGTTAAGTTGTGCCAGTGGCAGTGCTGTCTGTGTATAGGAGAAACATGGCAGTGGGCACGGATTTGCTTGAAACTTAACATGTGTGATGAGGGACCGCCCCTGAACACACCTGCCCAGTCTGGTTGTGCTCGAAGCACCACCTGGTGGATGATCAAAACATGGCGTTTCTTTGCGCCACAGCCCCCAGCGTGCCTCAGGCCTCCGTGACTGCATGGGGACACGTGAGGGCCCGATCATCGCCGCTTCTGGCTTTAATTTTGTATTGAATGTCTTGCTTTTATATCGCATTATCATCAGATTAAAATGATCTGTTTTACTTCAATTATCAATGGCACAATTTATTCTGTCTAATGGCACAACTTACCCCGCACCGGGGGCAAGTTGTGCCACAAAACCACTTTTTTTTCTAAAGCTATATTTCTGAAACAGTGATTGTTCCCAGGGATGCACAACATCCTAAACTATATGTACATATTTTAGTTGGGGACATTAATATAATCCCCTTATTTTAAAGGCAATTTAAGTAAAAATTGGCACTACTTACCCCGCTCTCCCTACTGCCCAATAGGAGCTTAGCATGGACCAGTCAACAGCCAATCAGAGCTGGTTCAGTCTAATGTATTTCTTCTTCTTGTTTCTTTCATGTTTGTTTTGGATGAAGTTGGTTTGTAGCTTTCAGCTCTATTGATTCTTCACTTCACACCGAGCTGCAGACTGAAGTCGCTTTCACACTGGATCTGACGGCCAATAGGATTCTTCAACTGTGTTTTCATTATTTAAGAAAATAAACAAGTTTCTAATCCTGACACGACACGACGGTCACATGACCTCAACAACATTATCACATGACCTCTGACCTCTGGCTCCGGGTCAGTGATGAGGCGTCGTAACGACCTCGTCACCATGACAACAAGCTTCACATCTGACGTTCAACACTAAACAGACTTCATAACTTCTACTTCATTGGTCCGACCGTGGTCATGTGATGTGTCTGATGTCATTAAAGTTCAAGCTGAAAAACCTGTTGTTGTCATTGTTTACACCTGTTCATGGTTATTGTTGTTTATCATTCAGCCGCAGCCAATCACAACACTGCTGCTGCGTTGCCATGGAGACGGCAGACGGCAAACCGGACTGTAAAACTTGGAGGAGCCGGCGAAGAATACCGTCCAAAGTTGACATATTTTAACTTTTGACGGTATCCTCACTGTGACGTGGTTGCCTGGCAACGAGTGAAATGTGACGTGGTTGCCAGGCAACGAGTGAAACATGGCCGATATTGACGACGGTGGATTATATTGACATATTGCTGCTGTTTTCGTCTCTTTTTCATGCAAACACAAATAAGGGACACACAAACATCTTGGGAATGAATGAGTATGAGTATGGCGACATCGCCGTAGCAACATAGTGATGCGCGTGTATTGTTTTGCCGTCGTGCCGTCCCGTTGGACCGTGTGTTTGTTGTTACCGCTCCGTCCAGCAGCGTTGGCCGCCAGCCGGATTCATGTGAACGCAGCTAGAACTCCAGACGGTCGATCTGCTGGTGAAGGAAGATGTTGGCACTCAACAGATGTCCAGGAGGTGGAATCAGCATCTGCTGCCGTGGAGACTGCAGAGCAGTTGAGTCCTGACATAGAAAGAAGTATTGATCATCTGTCAAATAGCCGACTATTAAATATAATCACAACTAAAAAGAGAACTTTGTGTTCATTTTAGTTCATGAAAATGGTTATTTTAACCATTGTAATCATATTTTATGATGCAAAGATGAATTTCCACGGCAGTGGACAATAAAGACTTTCAATTCAATTCAAATAAGGTTCAAAATATCAAATTTGAGAAAAAAGTATAAAAAAAATAGTCAGAAAAAATGGAGACATATTTTCACCCAAGACGTCATATATATATATATATATATATATATATATATATATATATATATATATATATAGCGTGGCGCTACGTCGCCCTCTGCTGGACATAAACTGGAACAGCTCCAACCAGGGAAATACCTCAAACAGCCCATAATAATAAAAACATATTATAAACCCAGAGCAGAAAGAAGAGACTTCAGTCTTCAGGGTTCGACCTCAGCACACAGCGTGTGTGTGTGTGTGTGTGTGCATGTGCGTGTGCATGTGCGTGTGCGTGTGTGTGCGTGTGTGTGTGTGTGTTGCCATGGGGACGACATGATGGAAGTTAAAATGAATGAGTTTTTCTGCTGTGAATATTCAAACAAACAATGAGAAGGTGTCACACACACACACACACACACACACACACACACACACACACACACCTTGTTGTTTTACAGGATGAATGTTTATTAATAAACGATCTTCTATAGATCAGATGTTGTTGACTTTATTCATCTTCCTGTGATGTCACAGACTGAGCTCCAATCAGAGGGTTACCTTGGTTAGGGTTAACCCTAACCCCCTAACCCCAAAACACCAAACCCCTGTGATGTTTACACCGTGTTTACATGTTTACACCATGTTTACATGTTTACACCATGTTTACACCATGTTTACACCGTGTTTACATGTTTACACCATGTTTACATGTTTACACCATGTTTACACCATGTTTACACCGTGTTTACATGTTTACACCATGTTTACATGTTTACACCATGTTTACACCGTGTTTACATGTTTACACCATGTTTACACCATGTTTACATGTTTACACCATGTTTACATGTTTACACCATGTTTACACCATGTTTACACCGTGTTTACATGTTTACACCATGTTTACACCATGTTTACACCATGTTTACACCATGTGAACAGGCTCGTTCGAGATGAACTGCGCCTCGTCTGGACGGTCGGCGAGAGCAGGCGGCAGCAGCAGGGGGCGGTGACAGAAAGCTGCAGTCAAGTCGGACAGTTTCCAGCCGCCGTCAATACAAACAGGAAGTCACCAAAGTATATATTTCTTATGCAGTACTGCAATTGTCCAATAAATAACCAATATATTTCTCAGGATATAAGTTTGACTCAGTTTTTTAAGCAGTATAGGCCTACAACATGAGATTCATATAATCCAGCATTATACAACAACACGTAGTGTTTGCAGTCCTAACTAAGAGCCAAACAGCTCATGATCCGGTGCGTTTCCCATCATGCCCTGAGGCGGCAGGCGGTTGCAGTCGGTGGAGAGCAACTGCGGCGCCTGGCTCTAAAAACTGCGGCCGCCTTGATCTGGTGAGGTTATCGTTGCAGGCGCATGCATGACGTCAGAGCAAGTCGGGATCAAGTCGGACACAAATCTAACCGGCTGCATTGTGCGCTGGTCACCGGCGATCGATTCTGCGCACGCCTGGCTCATCTCGAACGCACCTATTGTCTCCTGAACAGGAAGTGAGCTCAACCTGTTCATCATGTTCAGGGCAGAGGACCAATCACAGCCGTGTTCAGGGACCAATCACAGCCGTGTTCAGGGCAGAGGACCAATCACAGCCGTGTTCAGGGCAGAGGACCAATCACAGCCGTGTTCAGGGACCAATCACAGCCGTGTTCAGGGACCAATCACAGCCGTGTTCAGGGCAGAGGACCAATCACAGCCGTGAGCGCCGACGCGTCAGAGAAGCGAGGTGAGAGAATCAAATCAAATCAAATCAATTTATCCATAAAGCACATTCAAAAACAACCAAAGTTGACCAAAGTGCTGTACCAAGTAGCCGTGGCTGGGACAGCCAGGATGAAAAAGACACACACAGACCATCTAAGAGTCCTTGGGTTGGAACCGGGGGAGAGTAGGTCACTAATGTATTGGGGGGCCAGGCCATGTAGTGCTTGAAAAACAAATAAAAGAACTTTAAACTCTGTGCTGTACTTGACGGGGAGCCGATGAAGGGATGCTAGTGTGGGTGTTATGTGTTCTTGCCTCCTAGTTCCTGTTAGCAATCTGGCAGCAGAATTCTGAACCAACTGTAAGCGGGATAGAGATGTCTGGCTGATACCTAAATAAAGTGAGTTGCAGTAATCCAGCCTAGAGGTAATCAAGGCGCTGGTAACTGTTTTAAGGTCAGAGAGGGAGAGAATTGATTTCAGTATGGCAATGTTTCCTAATTGGACAAAACAACTTTTCACCACAAAGTTTATTTGTTTATCAAATTTTAAATCTTGATCGAAGATCACCCCAAGATTTCTGGCATGGGTATGAAGACCTAAGTGATTTATTATACCTTTGGAGGAGTTTGGGGGGGCCAAAGAAGACCACTTCTGTCTTCCCATCATTTAATTGGAGATAGTTATTTACCAACCATAGTTTGACGTCTTGGAGGCAGTCAAGAATGGACTCCAAGGTGGAGTTGTTGCCATGACCTGGTTCGAGTGGAAGATATAACTGTGTATCATCAGCGTAGCAAAGATATGAGATATTGTGCTTTTGGAGAATGGAGCCTAAAGGGAGCAGGTGTAGGGTGAATAGGATGGGGCCTAAGATGGAACCCTGGGGTACGCCTCATGTGATTGGAGCGGGTGGCGACCCCCATTCCGACAGACCGCCATTCCGACGGTCTGCCAGTCCGACGGTCTGCCAGTCCGAAAATTCCTTCCGAGGGGCCGCTGTTCCGAATGTGTTTTATTTTGAAAATTGGGGGCCGTGAGAAACACAACGCAGAGAGAAACACGGCACGGAGGAAAACACGACGCGGAGAGAAACACGGCGCAGAGGAACAGATACGACATCGGCTACAGTCACGGCAGGCGGCGATGCTAACCGCTTCGCCAAGAGGTCGACAACCGCTTGGTGAAGCGGTTAGCACGTTCCTTATGGTGGAGTGAGTGCACATCCGTTACATCCGTCACATCCGTCACGTCCGTCACGTCCGTTACATTTGTTACATTCGTTACATTCGTCACATTCGTCACATCCGTCACATCGGTTACATTTGTTACATTCGTCACATCCGTCACATTTGTTACATTCGTCACATCCGTCACATTCGTCACATTCGTCACATCCGTCACGTCCGTCACGTCCGTCACGTCCGTTACATTTGTTACATTCGTCACATCCGTCACATCCGTTACATCCGTTACATCCGTCACATCCGTCACGTCCGTCACGTCCGTTACATTTGTTACATTCGTTACATTCGTCACATTCGTCACATCCGTCACATCCGTTACATCCGTCACATCCGTCACATCCGTCACGTCCGTCACGTCCGTTACATTTGTTACATTCGTTACATTCGTCACATTCGTCACATCCGTCACATCGGTTACATTTGTTACGTTCGTCACATCCGTCACATCGGTTACATTCGTCACATCCGTCACGTCCGTCACGTCCGTTACATTTGTTACATTCGTCACGTCTGTTACATCCGTCACATTCGTCACATCCATCACATCTGTCCCATCCGTTATGCCCTGTACACACTGTGCGATTTTGGCCGTCGCAGACGAAAGACGGCCGATCGTAGGAGAATCGTGGCGAAATCTTTGGTCGTAGCTCTAAATCGGCCGTCTTACGTTGCACAGTGAGACAGGTTCTACGACGGCCGTTGTCAGCGTCTTGCGACCAAAGACGACCTGTGATTAAATTCTGACAGTGTCAGAAAACTGCTACGACCTACGTTTACTAATCAGCTGATGGACGTCTATCAGTGGCGCAGGTCACAGGGACGAGCACTGATTTTCGAGTAAATAGTCATTAAATTAAAAAACGAATAGTTTATCTTGTCATCTCTGGAGAGGTGTATATATAGGGAGGGAGGGGGAGCACAACGATCATCGTACAGTCTGCACACGTCAAACTTGACATCGTAGCAAAGATTGTAAATTCCACGTCGCATAGTGTGTCATGCAACAGTCTTGTAAGACTGCTAAAATCGCACAGTGTATAGAGGGCATTACATCCGTCACATTTGTTACATTCGTTACATTTGTTACATTCGTCACATCCGTCACATCCGTCACATTCGTCACATCCGTCACATCCGTCATTCCTCTACTGTGATTTCGCTGTTGGTTCTAGTTTCCATCCTTGTTGTCTCTAACCCTAACCCCAACTCTAACTCTAAACTAACTCTAAAGGGGCGTTCACACCGGACGCGATAGAGGCGAATACAATCGCGTCAGACGCTTCATTCGCGCCGCTTGGTCATTTTGGATCATTCGCGTTATTCGCGCTAGACGCTCCGCCCGTTAATTTGAAAACCGGTCTCAACCCGTTCTCTTTCCACGTTGATCGTGGCTGATATCACCACCGTTGCTGCACTGTAGCTACTTGCTGTTGCTGTACAAGTCTCAGAAACACCAGAAAACCACCCGCCGTCGTGTCTGGGTTCACTGTGTGTGTGTGTGTTTTTTCACTCTGTGTAGAAGACGGCAGCGGTGCCACACACAGCTCATATACAATTATCTTCTCCTTCATGTTGGTCTGAGTGTAAACAACCGTACAGAGAAGTGACGTCGTCGGCTTGAACTCGTCACTGATTGGATGACGCAGCGCGATATACGCGAATGGAGCGTCTATCGCGCCGCGTCATCCAATCCGGTCTGAACGCCCCTTAACTCTAACTCTCTAACCCTCCTTGTTGTTGTTGTTGTGTCTCTTCAGAGGTTGAGGTGTTGAGCAGCGTGTTATCAATATGTACGTTCAGGCGTGTTTGTGTGTTTTCTGTTTCCACCACTTTGTCGTCACATGTTTTCACTTCTTTTATATTCTGTGAATATTATTAACACACACACACACACACACACACACAGGGCGGTTGTTTGTTTGGTTCATGTTTCTGTGGATGAATTTAACCAAGAGCTTCTCTGCTATAAAACCTCCAAACTCTGACCGGAGCTCAGTTGAAGCTGAACGAGTCAAACGAGTCAAGCAGCCATGTTGGACCGAGGTGAGACAAGAAGACCCTTTGATTTACTGATCAACCTCCACCTGTCTGTCTCTCTCACCTCCACCTGTCTGTCTCTCTCACCTCCACCTGTCTGTCTCTCTGACCACCTGTCTGTCTCTCTCACCTCCACCTGTCTGTCTCTCTCACCTCCACCTGTCTGTCTCTCTGACCACCTGTCTGTCTCTCTCACCTCCACCTGTCTGTCTCTCTCACCTCCACCTGTCTGTCTCTCTCACCTCCACCCGTCTGTCTCTCTGACCACCTGTCTGTCTCTCTGACCACCTGTCTGTCTCTCTCACCTCCACCTGTCTGTCTCTCTGACCACCTGTCTGTCTCTCTGACCACCTGTCTGTCTCTCTCACCTCCACCTGTCTGTCTCTCTCACCTCCACCTGTCTGTCTCTCTGACCACCTGTCTGTCTCTCTCAGTCGTTGTCCTGCTGTCCGTCCTGTCCGCCCCGTCTCTGGGTGTCTTCTCTCAGCCAATCCCCAACAACCAGCACCTGTTCTCCATGGCCGTCGGCCGCATCCACCACCTGCACCTGAGAGCACAGAGACTCTTCTCCAACTTCGTATGTCTTAATGTCTTAATGTCCTAATGTCCTAATGTCTTAATGTCTTAATGTCTTAATGTCCTCATGTCCTCATGTCCTCATTTCTTAGGGCGCTTTCACACCTGACCATTTGTTCCGAAACAGGGAGCGTTTTACGTCATAGATCGGTTCGTTTGGTCAGATGTGAACACAGCAATCGCGCTCGATGCGGAACAAAACAAGCGAGCCGAGATCGCTTGGGAGAGGCGGTCTTCGTTTCCATCCGAGCCCTGGAGCGGTTCGTTTGTAGTGAGAACGTAACCGTATCGGAACAAATTGACTGGTTACCTGGCAACCGGAGGAGGGGGACCACGGGCAACTGCCCCAAAAACATAATGGAGCATCAGCAGCGTGTCGTCTTGGCCTTTTAATAATGTACACAAAACAGAAAAGCCGGTGGCAAAAAGAAAAGAAAGACGCAAACTCAAGCCGTGAGTCCACCAGCCTTTCCAAGCTGACCCGCGGCGATCTGGGCAGAGCTCCGCAAACAACCCCTATAACTAGTCAAGCTACGCTGCCCGTTTACTAGAAAAAAAAAAGTCAAACTAGAGGACAATTCATCTGACATAAATGACACCTGCAACTGAAAACACAGCTTGACCAATATAACCTGACCACCCCTCTCCCTGTCTCTCTCTCTCTGTCTGTCTCTCTGGCAGTGACATGCTCTGTCATTCATTCACGTGTCAGCACTGAGACAGCGGACAGCGCGCTTGGTCACACATAGGCTAATAATAATAATAATAATAATAATAATAATGTAATAATAATGTATTAGACTACATTTGTAGCTATAGCACATTAAAGGCACACTTCAAGGTCTCGCCCCAGCCATAAACCAGTCAGCTTGGGCATTTTTTTTAATGTCCTAATGTCTTAATGTCCTAACGTCCACCACCTGCACCTGAGAGCACAGAGGCTCTTCTCCAACTTTGTATGTCTTAATGT
This sequence comes from Trachurus japonicus, assembly GCF_045865225.1. Taxonomy (NCBI): domain Eukaryota; kingdom Metazoa; phylum Chordata; class Actinopteri; order Carangiformes; family Carangidae; genus Trachurus; species Trachurus japonicus. Next base: position 30,974 of record NC_140914.1, read on the forward strand.
CTTAATGTCTTAATGTCCTAATGTCTTAATGTCTTAATGTCCTAATGTCTTAATGTCTTAATGTCTTAATGTCTTAATGTCTTAATGTCCTAATGTCCTAACATCCTAACGTCCTCGTGTCCTCAGGAGAGTTCCCTGCAGAGCGACGACCAGCGGCAGCTCAACAAGATCTTCCTTCAGGATTTCTGTAACTCTGATTACATCATAAGTCCCATCGACAAACACGAGACGCAACGCAGCTCCGTGAGTATTGATCTGTTATCGGTGGCTGATTGATTGATTGATTGGTTCTAGGTGGCTGATTATGGGATGGCTGCTGCTGCCAGGACACTATGGTATTCCAAGGAATTCTCCTTCTTTCCTCTTCTTCCGAGGAAATCCTACTTCCCAAGGGCAAAATCTCCTCCACAATTTTTGCTCAATTGTCACCAAACTTGCTACAGAGCATCTCCAGACCATCCTCCACAAAACTGGTTTCTCAGATTTTTGATTTATCCAAAATTGAGCCTACAGTGCATGAAAATGTATGACTGTAAACACTGTAAACATATCATCCAATTCCTGCTAAATACATTTTCAATCTTCCTGAAAAAAATTGAGAATATTTTGGAGTCATGGTTGATGAAGTTTGACAAATATCAGAATTTTACCTCAAAAACTGAATTTTCTAGAACGTTTTGAATTCTGCTCTCATGGGAACAACTGCAGTCAATGTAAGAGTGGCATTTTTTACTTTTTCTCTTATGATGCAAAACACTTAGAGTTAAAAACAAATCACCAACATTTCCATGCTGTCTAGATATGTATTAACAGATTTTTGTTTAGAAACTCAATTTGTGACATTTTGACCATTTTTGAAATCTGCCTTTACATCAGCTGCTGCCTGGCTTTGACTCCCTGAGTCTATTAGAGAAGACACACGGCAGGTCTCACTCACAGACAATTAGCTCAGTGAGTTAGCTGCTGGTTCTTGGTGTTGGATAATGTGGGTTCAAGTCCCAACAAGGGAGTTGATGATAACACATCAAAATACCAGATGGTCTTTGTGAAACAAATGTACAAAGTCTTAGAGTTATTTAGTAGTAGATGTTTGACAAACATAGTTTAACTTTAGCTCAAAAACTGACTTTTCTTTTTACTGTGGTGTCAATCTGCCTGCGTGACAGTGAATGTCTCAGTCAGTTAGTGAAGCCACTGTTGAACTGCCACTCGTTAATTAGCTCAGTGCGATAGACAATGAACTTTGGTTCTAGAGGTTGTGGGTTCAATCCTCAACTGGTCCAACATGAACATTACAAGGTTCAACTGTCCTGTCTGTTGTTTGTTGCTCAGAATTCACCTAAAAACTACAGCCCGGACCGACCCATCGCTATGGGAACCATTGATTGACTTATTATCGGTGGCTTATTGATTGATTTATTATCGGTGGCTTATTGATTGATTGATTTATTATCGGTGGCGTATGATTGGCTGATTCCAGGTCCTGAAGCTGCTGCTGATTTCCAAACAACTGGTGGAATACTGGGAGATCTCCAGCCACTTCCTGCCCGGCGGTCCGGCCGAGCGCAACCAGATCTCCTCCAGACTGGCCGAGCTGAGGGAGGGAATCCAGATGCTGATCACGGTGACAACACACACACACACACACACACACTGAGCAGGACAGCATATGTGAGTATATTTCGATGGATATATGATATGTGTTATTATAATGTATATTCTGCAGAATTAATGTATATACAATATAAGTATGATGTGTTAGTAGATGTGTAATGATGTATACATATATGATATGTAGAAATGTGGGTAATAGGATTAGTATGTGAACAATTAATATAACGAAGTTAAGAAATGTAAACGCTCACTCTGCTTTTGTTTTGTTAGGTGAAGCATATCGCTCACTTGTTTTTTTGTTTGTAATTTTTATAATGTTTATGTTTTGTGTTTTCAACTGTATATTTGATACTGTTGGACCCCAGGAAGAATAGCTGTGGCTTTGCTGTAGCTAATGGGGATCTTAATAATAAACAAGCAGCTGTGTGACTCCCCCCCTGCTCCTGCAGACCAATCAGGACGGAGCGGAGCTCTTCTCCGACGGCGCCGTGCTGCCGCTCGCTCCGCCCTTCGGGAACTTCTTCCAGACTCAGGGAGGCGACGAGCTGCAGAGACGGAGCTACGAGCTGCTGGCCTGCTTCAAGAAGGACATGCACAAGGTGTGTGTGTGTGTGTGTGTGTAGGGTTAGATTGAATTGAATTGAATTGAATTGAATTGAATTGAATTGAATTGAATTGAAAACTTTATTGAACAACATTAGACAAGTGTTCAAAAGGATAAAAAACACAATAAAGCCCTTGTAAAGGCTTGTTTCCATTGTGGTCCTATTTGATGGTCGACGGTAGCTACACATGGATTTAAAACAAGGAAGACAAACACACAACACATGGACTAAAAACATGGGAGAGAGACACTAAGACACATAGACGACAACACTGAAGAGAAAGAACAAGATGAAACAGATAAAACAAGAGATTAGGTCCCAAACAGAAACAACAAAACATAAAATAGACACACAAACAAACAATACAATAATCTGGTGCGTCACGGCTCTTTTGATTTGATTTTTCGGTTGGCTAACCATTTTTTTATTGAGGACTTAAAAAGAAAGTAGGAGGAGCTAACAGCTTTAAGGTTTAGAGGAAGGCCATTCCACCAGAAGCTGCTGAGTAAAGGAAAGAAATCGTTCCCATACAGAGCCTGTAGTCAGTGGAGTGGAGCGCCCCCTGGAGCCTGTAGTCAGTGGAGTGGAGCGCCCCCTGGAGGCTGTAGTCAGTGGAGCGGAGCGCCCCCTGGAGGCTGTAGTCAGTGGAGCGCCCCCTGGAGGCTGTAGTCAGTGGAGCGGAGCGCCCCCTGGAGGCTGTAGTCAGTGGAGCGGAGCGCCCCCTGGAGGCTGTAGTCAGTGGAGCGCCCCCTGGAGGCTGTAGTCAGTGGAGCGCCCCCTGGAGGCTGTAGTCAGTGGAGCGCCCCCTGGAGGCTGTAGTCAGTGGAGCGCCCCCTGGTGGAGGAACTGTGTGTGTCACTGACTTTGGAGAAGTAGTTTACTAAATACTTTGGTGCCAGGTTATTTTTTATTTTATAAACTAAACACAGTTCGAGTTGAGAAACTCTCTGCTCCACTCTGAGCCACCGGAGGCTGGAGAAGTGGTGAGGATGGAGGTGTGTTCTGGGATGAAGTGATGATGTAATGATGATGTAACGATGATGTAACGATGATGTAATGATGATGTAACGATGATGTAACGATGATGTAATGATGATGTGTGTCTCTGCAGGTGGAGACGTACCTGACGGTGGCGAAGTGTCGTCTCTCTACAGAAGCCAACTGCACGCTGTAGCGCCGTCCAATCACAGCCCGGCTGTAGCGCCGTCCAATCACAGCCCGGCTGTAGCGCCGTCCAATCACAGCCCGGCGCTGGTGACCTCATCCTGGCTGTTGTTAAGCTCCGCCCCCCCTGTTAGCATTAGCGTTAGCCTCAGTCCAAACTGATGTCATGGTGATGTTGTTGTTGTCAACGTGTGAAATAAAGTTTGGTCATTCAGTCACTCGGTTCCTTCTTCATCTTCAGCTTTATGTTTATTTCCTCCTCTTCTCCCAGACCCTTCCTTCCTTCCTCCCTTCCTTCCTTCCTTCCTTCCTTCCTTCCTCCCTTCCTTCCTCCCTCCCTCCCTCCCTTCCTTCCTTCCTTCCTTCCTTCCCTCCTTCCTCCCTCCCAGCCTTCCTTCCTTCCTACCTCCTTCCTTCCTTCCTTCCTTCCTTCCTTCCTTCCTTCCTTCCTCCCTCCCTCCCTTCTTTCCTTCCTTCCTCCCCTCTTCTCATTGTCATTGTTATAAAAACAACAATGAAAGGCAGTTTAGGAACTACTCATGGCAATTAAACATTCAGACATCCAAAGAAAATATAATAAATAAAACTGTAGTGGTAATCTAACTACAAAATATAATAAATGACACTTTATTAACTTTCAATCCTTAAAAAACCTACATAGAACTAATGTTGATTTAGTGAAACGCTCGAGATAAAAAGTTCTTTGTTTTTTCTTTTACAATCAATCCTCTCGATCAACAACCAGAGCTCACGTTGTTTTGCAGCTGCTACAGAATCGATGTGCTCGTCTTCTGCGTCAGCATCATAAACACTAATAGACCTAAAATAAAAACTAAGAACTAAAAACTATGGATCTAATTACTCCGCAATCATATTGTTCTTCCAATAAAACAGTACGCTTATGTGCAGTAGGATTAAAGCAGAAGTCAGGTGAATGTTTGTGTTAATCTAAGTCTTAAATAGTTGTATCTTCCGACAGCAATCACTTCTATAGAGTGTTTGGTCTGAAACACGGGTCTGTCAGTCACTCTGCTCTGCTCTGAGCCCAGGAGAAAACTTTCCTTGTATCCTACAACCTTTATCCAATGAGGAGAGAGAACGGCATAAAGGGGCAGTCCTCTCTGTGTGTGCAGCCAAGGGATGCGCCTGAATGTGGTGACGTAGGGACGAGGACCAATAGATCCATGACGAGGGCGGGGGCTGCTAACTCCATCTGCTGACAGGAAGTTAGACAAAACCACCGGATCGCTTACTGATAGCTTTAATTGTTTTTTTTAATGAAAAACTACCCGTTATTACTCAACCGTTCCACTTCAGACTGATAGTACTCGACCTCAGGATGACATCCAGAAAATATCAAGTCAATCTGATGTGGCATTTCAGAATAAAAGCCCTCTGAACTTTTAAATTTGACTGTAGCCTACTCTAATACGACCTTTAAAATACTCTGTTATAAACTGTTTTCTTGTCTGTAACAACATCTCCGTCCTGGGTGAGGGATCCCTCCTCTGTTGCTCACCCTGAGCTTTCTCCTGGTTTTCCCTGTTAAAAGGGTTTTCCATGGAGTTTTTCCTCAGTGGATGTGAGGGTCTAAGGACTGTTTTCAAATCGTCATCAATACATTGTCAGTATTTCCTCTGTACTCTGTTTTATTTATGTAATATCATGTCTGACCACTTGGGGGCGACAGACTGCGCTTCCTGCTCACATCTTTTTATTTTATTTTATTTTTTTAACAAACTTTATTATCAAATTTGAAACATACAAACATGACATTATACAAACATGAAACAACACTTAAGTACAGAGAGTGCATAATACATATAGCAGAGCTTGACAAAAATAAGAAAATGAAATAATAAATAAAATGAATAAAAATTAAAAATACAATGTATCCATATGCATATCCAGAAGGATGATTGTGAACAACTAGAAAAAGAAAGCATTTCCTGAAGAAAATGCGTGTGAATGCTGAAAGCAGCTGAACGCTGTTGCTGAAGCAATGCTGAATGAGCTGAAGAAATTGTTGAATCAATGCTAAATTAGTTGACGAAACTGCTAAAGCAATGTTGAAAAGACTAATGCTAGAGTAGAGTAGAGTAGAGAGTAGAGGAATACTTTATTCATCCCTAGGAGGGAAAAAGCTGAAACATATAACTTGTAGTATGAGATGAATGCCTTTTTAAAGGTAAAAAGCAGTAGAAATGCTAAAGGGAGAAGAAAACATTGAAATCCTGCATGTTTAAATGTAATGGTTAAATAGTTGAAATCTGCAGCTCACCTGACAGGAAGGATCAGGATATCAATGAAGCAATATCTGAAGAGTAGAACTTGTATGCAGGAGGCTGAATGACATGAAATGGAGGAAAAAATACCAGAAATGTGTAAGATAAGTGTACAAAAATGTATATACCTACTGAAAAATGTGTGTGTTGAGTGTGTGTACACACTCGCGGTCATTTCAACACTGTACATTAGCGCATTTATCTATATCCCTCAGTCTAGCGCGCCTGTGTGTGTGTGTGTGTGCGCCTGCATGCGAGAGAGAGAGCGAGAGGAGGGCCTGACTGACAGAAGAGGTGAGAGCCGGTGCTGTTAAAAAAAAACTTTTGTTTTCTGTGCAAGACTATGGTAAACACTTAATCGCCCGGGCGTTTAATTGAACCGGCGTTTATTCTGCCAAATGAGGTCGGACCCTGTTACAACCAAAAACGTAATAACTGCCAAAAACGTAATAACTGCCAATAATGTAATAATTTTGGCCATTTCAAATGTAATAAAGCCAATAGTGTAATAATGTGCCAATAATGTAATAAAACTTTTGAGCCAATAACGTAATAACTTTTTGCCGATAATGTAATAAGGCATTACATTATTGGCTGGTTATTACGTTATTGGCCTGGTATTAAAAAAAACCTTTCAAAATGTAATAACTGGTGCCGATAATGTAATAATACATAAAAACTAGAAAATTTATTTTGCCATCTCTGTCAACATGGGAATCAAACCCACGATCTTAAGGTCAAGACAGAGCTGATCAGACAGACACATGATCATCTTTCTATAAGCACTGATATGGAGGAGCTGTAACCACATTAGGTTAACTGTGTGTGTGTGTGTGTGTGTGTGTGTGTGTGTGTGTGTGTGTGTGTGTGTGTGTGTGTGTGTGTGTGTGTGTGTGTGTGTGTGTTTATCTTGTGTAATAGGGCCAGGACTCAATTAAAACAATTAATCTAATTAATTAGAGGCTTTGTAATTAATTAATCGCAATTAATTGCATTTTAATCGCATATAAATATTTGACCTGAGAACAGTGAGAAACATTTTTTTCACATGGATTTTAGTATACCATTGAATGACTGAATAGCTTAAGCAACAAAACATTGTTTTTTTTTTTCAAGGTGGTACTTAACCTAGACCAACATGCAAATTATCGATTAATTCATTAATCTATATTTGATACAGATTTAAATGGTCTTTCCTGCCAATACACTATGATGATTACTGTAGTATTTAACTAGGCTACATAAATCACAATAGCATAAACTGATTTGTTGAACGGACCAGGTGATGGGCTGACTGGTCCTGTCTAACTTCTGTGTACTGGGTGTCATTGTGCAGGGTGTTAAGGCAGCCTTCCTCCACTGCAGTCCCTATGGTCCTGGACCCTCTGGCTGGTGGGGTGGGCTGCTTTCAGCTGGGGGGGACTCTATCAGCTGCTCCCACCAGAGGCATTTGACGCATTTGACACCAACAAGGTTTAACTTTAAAACCAGATTAAATCATGGTTTAAGTTTAAATTCTGTTGCAAGTTAACTGTGTTTTAATCACATGAAGGTGTGTGTGTGTGACTGTAATCACATGAAGCTGGCTCTAGAGTCTGTGTGTGTGTGTGTGACTGACTTGACACATAGTTAGTTAGTAGCTGCATCCTGTGTCAGTCTGATTTAGCTGTGTCTGTGTTTATAAACATTTAAACGAGCGCCAGGTGGATTGTTTATGAAGTTAACGAGCTCTGGCCTGAGGATCAAAGAGGTTACCACGGCGATAGGGGCCCCCGCAGGCTGAGACAGACAGAAACGTGGAGAAAAAGAGCCATTTTCTGCCTCTGCACCGGTCTCACATTTAGGCTTAGCATGACAAAACGGTAACTCCTATCAGAACAAAACACAGATCAACGTTGCTCTAAGGACTTACTGAAAATTTTGGTACGATTTGGTGTTTCTACAGTAAATATTTTGGCGACGCTGGCAGTTTTAAAACATCAGGCCGTTCTGCTCCTCTCAGAAAATATTTGTATTGGACTCAATGAGGAGCAGAGACAGACGTGGCCGCACTTAGAGGCTCCAAGTTTAAATTCTGTAAGTCTCTCTGATATTTTGAGCAGATGATGAGTGACAGAACAAGTTTGTCTTACAAATTCTGAAAAAATTATGTGTGTAGAGTGTAAATTGTGGCCGGGCCGAGTTTGGAAAGAGAAAAAATCTGGAGTTTTTCTGGCATCTCTCCCACTCTAACCGATGATGTCACGCACTCTGACATGAACATTCTGTCCAATACACACCCATTATAATCTCATAATTTCTCCAAAAATGATCATGGTCATTGATCATGGATTGATCAAAAACTATATGACCTATCAAAACGTGGAGTAATACGCCAATACACAAGACTTGTGTCTACTGTTTAAAGTTTAAATGGAGTCTCTAGGTGAAAGTATGCCTGAGCAGTAGACGTTTGTTAAACTCCAATGATTGGTCTTTTTCGCTCTTTTTTTCCCGTCCGTCCCATGGACTTACATGCAAAATTTTGCGCAGTTTTGCCCGGGCACTGGTCCCTGCAGCTGTTTCATAGCTGTTGGGACCAGTGCCCGGTGCGATTGCCCGTGGCCCTAACTAGAAGAAGAGGGAGGAAGCCTCAGGACGCTTGTAACACACCTCTGTTGCTGCAACTGTTAAAGGGATAGTTCAACATTTTGGCAAATTGGCCCATCGCCATGATCCCCCTAGTAATAGCAGTAGGTTCGTTACCTTTAATTGTTGGTCCAAGCTGCTTTTAGATCGGGGGAGAAGAATACCGAGCGGCGCAGCTACGCTACGGAGGCTAATGGAATTTCTTGGTTTTGCGCATCAAACTCAGCAAATACACAACCAAAAAACTCAAAAACGCTGTGGTGGACAAGTTGTGACCTGCACATTCACCACGCTATGAGATAATAGCGGAAAGTTAAGAGATGGAGTTGTTTCAGAGGCAAAGTCGGACTTTACACTCTAGACGGCTGCTCGGCGGAGTGATTTCAAAAGCGCCTGTTTACTGCAGATACCTGTACGTCCGTCAAGAAAACTTGAGAAGAGTGTGATCATGGCAGACTTTGAGTTTGACGACGAGGATGACTTTTTATCCAACGGAGACCCACAGCCGTATTTATTTGAGCCGGAATACACAGAAGGAGAGCTGCAACTTTTGGAAGAAGAGAGAGCGAGAAGAGAGGCTGAGGCTGCTGAACAGCCAGGAGCTGAGGAGAGACTCAGGGCCGGCATGAACTGGTGGTGTAATTGTGGGGCATGCGAACCTATGCCTACAGAAATGGAGTGTCTGTGCTGTTGTGATTGGCATCTCGTGCTACCGTCACTTGAAAGGCTTCATCTATCTGCCTCTGGTGAAGATAGCACAAGCACAACATGTGTCACAACGATGGAGGATTTTGCTGCCTTGTCAAACCCTGCTGTGGTTGAAACATTTTTCCACTTGCCAAAAATCAACTGGAAGAAGCGACCCAGGCCGGCCGGAGCAAATGGACAGTTGTCCGTGGAGTAAGTAATTTATCTTGATAAATCACACACAGTATTATTGTATTGTATAAATAAATTGTGTATCACTGGACAATAATTTCATAATGGTTCTGTTATTTGTTAGTTGATTCATTCAAGTGTTTTTTTTTTTCTCAGCCAGTACAGATTGGTGTCCTACCGCATAGTGCTGGAGTGGGGCCTGAGGGGAGAACAGCTGGGACAAGGGAACAGAAGACCCCTGCCATCATGTGTGGTCGTTGCCATTCGCCGGAGATACCCCTCAATAACTGGAAGCTACACAGGATTCAAAGAGGCAGAGGATGCAATGGACTTGTTGTAGTGACCCCTGTATTTACCACTTGTTTTTCCTTTTAGTTATAATACATTTATACATAATATAATTCATCCCCTCTCCTGTCAAGGTATTGTCATTATTTCCCCACACTGTTGAATATCTGACTTTCCACAATAAACCTTTTTTGATTGTACTTTGAGTTTTTATTCATGTACAGTTATATAAAAGATAACTACACCTGATCTGCAATATCTCAAGTAGTGTTATTTCTAAATCTTCAATTAGTTTTGTGACCACATGCTGTAAATCTCTGTGAAGGTAACAAATGCGTATGCATGGCAGATTAGCATAAATAACAGACCAAATCAGAATACACAAGCCGAACTTTATTTACAATATGCACATGTTATGTTTTTGGTGGAGGGAGGTGAATCAGCAGTCCTGATATAATGATGTACATTACATGATGCCTGCCACAATAATTATATTGTTTACCAGTCACCAAAATATTGCCTTCAGTAACTTATTGCTCTGTTGAGCCTTTGTATCTGGAAGTGTGGGTGGCTATGACATGCTCCTTGTTGGGTTTCAGTATAGGAGCGATGTTGGCAGGCAGATGAGGGACTTGGACACGTGATGAGGGGTCCCGGAAGATGACTGTGGTGTCCAGCCGTCTTTGTAATACCTGTTCCATCAGTTCTTCTCTGAATAATTGGGTAGTGGCTTCATAAATTGGTCGGGAAATCCATTGCTTTGACTGCCTTTGAAATACAACGTTGTGTCTCGGAAGGCCTGAAATGATATAGCATGATAGAGACATATATCTGTGTCTGTTATAATTATGACTTGTAGACTAAATTATTTATGGTATAGCTATGGTACATACTCAGGGCATATTACACATCACTCTTTTTTCTCTTTTATTCTGGGAATTTACCTGCAGCAGTCGTAGCCTGTTCACGCTTTGTGTTGTGGTTTTCATTGTGGTCAAGTATGGCCAGCATTGTCCGCGCCTGCATCGATGAATACTCAAAATGTAGTCTCTTGGGAGTATACTTGAGAAGGGCATTATGAAACACCTCCAGTTGTCCTGTAAAAACATAATTGGTATTAGAAAAAGGAAAATATTAGCAATGTACTACATGAACACTTACTAGAGAGGTTTCTTATGTTTGGCATTGTGGAATAATAACTTTCATAAGCAAAAAAAAAAGAAGATAAATAATGGGGATGTAAACTAACGCTAGTGTAGTTTGTAATAATATTTTAACCCCCTTTATACTGTCAGTCAGTTTGAGTCATTTCTCTCACACACACAGTATCAACATATTTCAGTGAGCACATTATACTCATTGATAGACATACCTGTGTGTTTGAACAGCGTCATGTGTTCCAGGTCTTGGAGGAGGCGTTTACTCATTACCACATCATGAAGGGCTTTATAGGCTGGCGAGTCTTTGGTCAACCATTTTCTGTTCCTCTGCTCTTCCGGTGACAGCTCTTTGTGGTAACATCTGTGTTGTATGCCATCTTCTTCCCAGCGATGTACCCCAGTGATATGCAAGAGAAGTGACTTCCATCGTCGGATCAACTCCTGACAATAACATTATAGCACATGCAGAATTCATTTTAGAGTTACCATAACATTTTTTGTGAATTATCCATTAGAACGAAGTAATAGTATAATCATTGCTTGTTATAAAACAGATGCACGCTAAATGGTGTTATTGTTGCATTATATCAAGTACTGCATTGGTTAGTTGCTCAAGACCAATATGTTGCTCAGCCATCTGCAACAAGGTGTGTGTCTTTGTGTGTACCTCTTTATCTCCTTTGGATGAGCTACAGCACCACCACATGTGATTGGTAATACTCTTCACCCAGGGACCAAGGTCCTTGCAGTCCCTGTGATTAGATGCTAAAACCAATTTCTTCTTTATTCCTAAAGTAATGGATGAAAAATATGGTTGAATAATGAAATTTCCCTTCAGAAAAGGCATACAATACTTTTAGTGTTTGAGAACAAATTGCCCAGGGGTTGTGCTCTAAAACCTGATATGATACTTTAGAATTACACTCACCTTTTGATGTATGCCATGGATCAAACTCGTGTTTTATATTTGCATACGACTCTCTCATAATTTTCCTGATGGAGGGATGTCTGTCAGTGGTGACAACCTTCACATCAATCCCTTCATCCAGAAGCCTGTCCAGTCCTTTCTTGAAACCCAATGGCTCCATTGCAACTGAATTTTTGGCCTGGGTCACCTAGGGGATGAAGCAGGGATAAATGTTTAGTGGCAGTTACATTTTAGACATGTTTTACTTTCACAGTAGCTGTAGTATTTTGTCTGTTGTTGTGCTCAGTTTTTTTTTTACCTGAATCAAATCAAAAAGGATAATCTCATTGGTTGAGTCATCTAAGAAGGAGTAGGTGGTGTATTTGCAGGAATGGCCTGGGCTGTCACTTCTCCCATCTCCGCAGACCTGGACACCTTCACCATCGATAGTCTGTCCAATGAGCCTAGCTAGGATACCATTCTGCTGTTTCCTGTATGCTTCTTCGATGACTGGAATCAGGTAGCTGGACTGTATACTGTAATATGTTGTTTTCTGGGGTAGTTGAAGGTTCAAAAGTGATGCCCATTCAGAAATTTGTGTGTAGGTTTTACCAGTGAATAGTGTAGCTGCTGCTGTAAGAAGGTTGTTTTCAGCCATCCCACATACATTTGGACAGGACTCCCACTTTCCAGAGTGACCATTGTTGCAATTCCATGTTATTTTTATTCTGCTTCCAGATGTGTTGATTTGTATGTGTGGTTCAGACAGGGCATCACCGCAAGTAGTGCATTTCTGAAATAGTTCCATGAGTTTGGACTCATTCACGATCCATTTCTTCTCAGCCCATCCTGTCAGTTGTTCTGGAATACTTGCTGAGCTTCCTGAGCTTTTCTCTGAGGTGGAACAGCTTGGAGGTACAAAGCTGGAATCTGCACGATCAGTGGCTGGCGCAGATGACATGCTGATGTCCAGGGCAGAAGACTCTTGACTGACATCCATCTCACATGCTTCCATTTCACTCGTTTCCTGCTGTAAAACCAACAAGACAGTTTTTAATTTTCTCCCTCACAAATGTTTACTACACTAGCTGCAGTTCACCACTATTATTTATCAGGCTATGAACAAACAAATATCTGCCAGCTTTAGTGTTACATTTCATTGTATTCTGGATAAGTATCAAATACATGAGAAAAATGGAATTGAAATGTAATGTAACAAGTAGATTTTACATTGTTTTCATACACTCACAGGAAAATATAGCCTTGTTTGTGCCTTGCATGAAGTCACCATGGTGGACAAGGATCCAGTGTCCTGCAAAGAAATGGATTTCAAATATGGCTAAATCGTCACATGACAGACATAAAATCATGACATGAGAATAGATTATTTGGCCCACCGATCGCCTTGTCCAGCTTGGTGCCAGTGCAAGATATTTTCCTGATCTGGAGGGCTTTGACCGTGGCTCTGTCTGCTCAGGACTGGTAAGCAGTAAAGTTGCCAGGTGTCCCTCGGTAGGATGTGCTTTTTTGGGGGTTGATTGTGGTACAGCAGCTAAAAGACTCACAGCACCCTCCACTTGTAGGTCCTGTTGGACCTCTCTCTCCAAACTCTGAACAACAGACGATTGATCAAAAAAGAAAAGAAAAAAGAAATGGATAAAAGGTTTATTTTTTTATACACATAATGCTTTTCTTTCTTTCTCACCCTTTCAACATCATATGAAAATTATAATGCCATCTTATGAGTATTGAGATACATAGCATGAAGGAAATATTTTGACACCAGGTAAATAAAGGGATTTGACTGCATTAGACTGCACTGATGTACACAAACTGGCTCACCACATTCATAAAAAGGGGAACATGCTAACTACACACTCCTCACTTTTCCAAAAATGAGAAGTAATGACAGTCACTTCACTAACTTATGTGCTCAAGCACTTATTCATAAAGACAACAACAAAATGTGTATTTTAGTGTCATTCACCCTGCTAGGCAGTTGTAGGCTAGGCTAATGTTACTCAACATAAAGCTATAGCAGAGAGATTAGTGAGTGAAAAACAGCAGTCACTTACCATGTCTGCTTGCTCTGTAATATTGACGGATGGTATGGCAGTATTGCTCAAGTACACTCCAGGCTTTCCTCGGCGTGTCTTCCCGTAGTCCTCGGGGAGAAAGTGGTCAGAGCACACAAACATTTGCCCGACCACTTCTACAGGAGTGTTGGGATCGATGTCCAGCACTGTCAGCCATTGTTTCATCCTGTCTTCATCTGTCGTTGGTACATGGTGAAACTTGACGCTGCTCCATTTTTTCGGCTTGTTACAACAACCTTTTACTATGCACGTGTAAACCATGATTAATGCACGACACTCTGAAAAAAATTCGAATTAATTCTAATACGCCCCGCGATGATAGTCCAAGTCCAGTCGAATCCAGGTAAATCCTACCTACGGCTACGGCACTGGCTGAGGTGCGCACACTGTGTCCCTCCGACCAGTGGTTCACTGAAGAAAGTAGTTCCGAGTATTTGCTTCACTTCTCTTAATATATAGCTAACTTTCCGCTATTATCTCATAGCGTGGTGAATGTGCAGGTCACAACTTGTCCACCACAGCGTTTTTGAGTTTTTTGGTTGTGTATTTGCTGAGTTTGATGCGCAAAACCAAGAAATTCCATTAGCCTCCGTAGCGTAGCTGCGCCGCTCGGTATTCTTCTCCCCCGATCTAAAAGCAGCTTGGACCAACAATTAAAGGTAACGAACCTACTGCTATTACTAGGGGGATCATGGCGATGGGCCAATTTGCCAAAATGTTGAACTATCCCTTTAACCAATCAACAAATAGATTACTACTGAAACCAGCTGTTGGAGATCTAAAATTAAATCTCTGCAGGGTTCATATGTCTAACTTTGTTTTTCATGTTTGAAAATTAAAAACTACATCAACACATTGAGCATACAGGCCCCATGTTGGATAAGTGACGTTTCAAAGTTGTTGTTGTTTTTTTGTTTTTTTTTACAGTAATGATAAAGCAGCTTTAGGTTCTATATACTGTGAAAGTCTAAAGGTAGATGTTTGTATTGCTCCATATTTTTTTTTACATTTGTGAATGAGTGAAAGCTACTTTTCATTTGAGAAGGAACAGTTTTAATTTAATTTTGATTGTTCATGTTCTATCCTGTGTATTGTACACTGCACTTCAGATTTTGGGATTAGAAATAAATAATAATGCTAGTCCAGGAAAATATATGGTGAATTCATTTGACACCTCAACACCCTCAACGAGACACTGATTTTATGGTATATGCATGGTACACATGAAAAATTGCCCGTTTAGACAAGAATATCTATGAATATCTATTTGGCTAAAGAGGGGAAAGACCACACAATTATGAGAGAGAGAGAGAGAGAGAGCATATCTTGGATGAATAAGTAGGTAAGACAACTATATGTCATCCACTAACTGCCCAAAAACTGCAAAAAAAAACCTTTATTTCCAAGAGCTGCTGTCATTTTTATGTATTATTACATTATCGGCACCAGTTATTACATTTTGAAAGGTTTTTTTTAATACCAGGCCAATAACGTAATAACCAGCCAATAATGTAATGCCTTATTACATTATCGGCAAAAAGTTATTACGTTATTGGCTCAAAAGTTTTATTACATTATTGGCACATTATTACACGATTGGCTTTATTACATTTGAAATGGCCAAAATTATTACATTATTGGCAGTTATTACGTTTTTGGTTGTAACAGACCCCGGCGGCTATTAGAGCACAGGCGCGTATTTGCACGAGGGCGATCATTTGGTCATCTACGGTAGTTGAAAAGAGAAAAACAATAGCAGGATTGTCCCGAAAAAGCTGCACATTTTGATATATGAATTGTTGAAATAGCACAAAGTATGAAGGAGCAGAAAACTGCAGAAAAAGAGCGGAAGAACTTGAATAATAAGTTTAACGATTTGAATAACAATAGTGTGAATGTTCGGCTGAACTCGGCTGAACTCGGCTGTTAACGGTCGGTGTGTTCAAATCTTCGGCTGCAGCTCCTCCAGGGTTCAAGAGAAGCCGCAGCCGAGAGAAAACAAACAACCAGCAGGAGAAACAGAGAACCGACAGACAGACAGACAGAAGGAGTATCGGGCCGGGATGACGGCGTGCCCCGTGTGTCAGCAGCGGAGAGGCCGGCTGGAGCAGCGCTGAGGCCGGGTAGAAAGCAGCGGAGAGGCCGGCTGGAGCAGCGCTGAGGCCGGCTCAGAGCAGCCCGGCTGGAGCAGCTAGTCCTCGGCTCTGCTCCAGCAGATATATTGGTCATCACTGACCACTTTACCAAGTATGCAGTGGCTGTGCCAACTCCCAACCAACGAGCACGCACTGTGGCTAAGAGCCTCTGGGAAAATTTCATTGGTCACTATGGGTTTCCTGGAAGGTTGCACAGTGATCAAGGTCCTGACTTTGAATCAAAGACCATAAAAGAGCTCTGTGATCTCACTGGCACGAAGAAGGTGCGGACCACCCCGTATCATCCAAGAGGGAACCCGGTTGAGAGGTTCAACCGCACTCTTCTCCAAATGCTTGGAACATTGAGTCATAACGAGAAACAGCATTGGAAGGACTTTGTGAAGCCTCTTGTTCATGCTTATAATTGCACAAAACATCATCACATCTGTTACATCCGTTACATCCGTCACATCCGTCACATCCGTCACATCCGTTACATGAGCTTGGGTAAAACAAATTTAGTTTCTATGTCATTATCCAAACCTGCACATATTTTGTATTTTTTTTTTTAGATTGTCCCACTTCTTTTTAGCCTGGTGGGGCTCCACTTTCTCCTCCAGGCCCATTTTCTGCAGGATTGTTCTAAACAAGACAGAAGCATTGACAAAAAGTAAACACACAAGACCACATAACAAATATGTAAAGATTCATCAGTGACATCAGACAGACAAAGAATTCCCACCCCCATCCTAAAACAACGTGATATATATGATATATATGATATATATATACTTTGATCTTTGTACAGGATTTGGGTTCATTTATTTAACTTTTATATACAAATATGTATAGAGAACAAATGGGCTATTTACAGTATTTATGCCTCAACAGTTACCTCCATCCAACTGTGGCCGTATTTTTGGCCCCAGTGAAAAGGTGGTCGTTCTGACCACGCAGTTTAATGAGCTCCTCAGTCTGCTCCTTGCTCCCTACAACACGACGACATGTAAAGCACATTTCCTGTTATGTCAACAGTTAAAATGATTGTACGATATACTAACTATATCAGCTGTAATAATGATCATACGGTTAGCTCTGTATTCAATTCAAACGTTTACAGTTTTACAGGCTAGAAATACAGCGGGGCTCACAACTCATCGTTGGCTTTATTATGCTCAGCTGCATTCAGCTTTGGGCGCAGGAGAGGAGCGAACTGCAGCCTACACAACTCAACAACAAGAACAAATTAACCTGATGTGAGGTATACCTACAACATATCCAAAGTTAATAGGATATAAGTTACCATCCTCTATCTTTAGGCTTTAACGTTACTTTTAAAGACTAACGTTAACTGAGCTCCTCGTATCTTTTTTTTTTTTCTGAGCTCCTAGTATCAACAGGTTAACGTTAGCCTTAAGCTACATCACGTAGCTGGTCCTACATTCCGGTGGCTACGTATTAGCATTATTAACTTCACGTATTTTAACAGTCAAATATGTTATAAGGCCCCTTGAACTTCTGGCGTTAAGCAAAAACTCGTTACTTACATTTAAATGTGTATTCGGCACTGCTGCCGCTGCCGCCGGTACCTGAGCTGCTGCTATTAGTCGCTGCCATTGTTGTTGTGAACAGCGGGCCGCAAAGCATCTTGGGATATGCACTCAAAAAACTGATTCAAGCCCTTCTTTGATGTGACACATTTAATTGTTGTTTGATTTACTCAAATACATCTATTAAAAACTTATACATGTACATTTAATTGAGATAACATAATAATTTCACCTTGACATTCGCTAACTCAAAAAAAATGAGTTTCACTTGAATTGGGACCACCCACTGCGCATGTGCGAGGCAACACGCTCCAACCGTCTCTTTCTCACATTCTCCCGGTCTTCCTCGCTTCATTCTTCTCGGAGTCGGACATCTTCCTTGACACTGCTGCGAGATATAGCTGTTTTCCACTCAATGGTGAGTATTTTATTTTGTTGCATTTATAAAGCTGTTGCTGTTAACGGACCGTAAAGCCGTACGAGTTTTACCATCAGTGAAGTGAAGTCGCTAGCTAAGATAGCTACAGGAGGGAAAATACAGTTGAGTACGTCCTTGACTTTCATGGCTTATAAAAGCAAATTTGTCAAAAATCGCCGTTTTAAATGCTGTGTGTGTGATTCATGTGATGTCTATACAGTGTACAACACCAAAGGCTAGCCAACAGAGCCAACAGCCAGTCAGCCATGAAAATAGAGAGAGAAAAAACGGAATTCTGCATATTAAGTAGCCATGTGCTTCTGTTTGTTTGAGAAATGGTGGAAGACGGAGTGGTTATGGTTATCATAGATTAGTCGCTAACGGTTAGCTACCAGTTTGACTTTAATAACTCAGTGACTCAATAAACGGTCCATTAAAAAATTCTCCAGCGGATATCTGAGTTACAACGTGACTGAGCTAACTGGAGTAGTTTCATGTCATGTCCGACAACGAGAGGGTTTTAACAGCTGACGTCCTGCTGTTAGCTTAGCTACCGCCGTTAGCTTAGCTGCTGCTATTGGGTGTCCCTGTCAGCTGCAGCCACTGAGGCACCGTAATAAGTCCCCCAAACGGAATAAATACAACACATAGCAACACGAAATACACACACACAGAGAAATAGTAATGTTTCTTCAATCATTTCAGATTTGTCTAAACGCTGATAGGGCGTGAAAAACATGATATATATAGCTAAACTCTCGTTCGTTTTCTACCCAGAAGTAGTTGTAAACAACAAGGCGATTCGGTGCAGGCTGTCTTTTTAAATTGAGCAAACAAGGATTCTCTCTCTCTCTGTCTGCCTGTCTCTCTCTCTCCCAGCATTGGCTATGTCTGCTTGATTTGTCTTGGGCTGCAACTAAAGATTATTAACAATTCATACATAATCTGCCCTGAACTGATATTCACCTAAAAGTTTTCAAGTGTGTATATACAGTAAACATTAAATAAATAAATGTGTGTGCCTGTATATATTTATTATTATTTATTTTTACCAGCTCTATACTTTTTTTGGTTTTTACCACATGTCAATATCTACTGGCTAATTTTGAAATGATCTGTTTGCCAAAATGACTTTCTGTGGGATTACAATGATGATTTGATTTTTTATTTGGTGTATTTTCATGACATGATGTATATATTATGTGAGGAAATGAAATTTTGAGTATCACTTAATATTTTTGTCTTATCTTTTGCAGTTTCATTAATGGTACCATGCTCCTGGAGGCAACCTCTTGGTGATTGTAAGTAATAGACAACCTATTTAATGCTGCCAAGGGTTGATCTATACAGTTTTCACATGTTAAATTTGAATTGTACTTATTGACTTTTCTCTCCTTTTCAGCATAATGAATGTGGAAGTGCAAAGAATGCAGTGTAGAACTACCTAGCAGGTATTTGTTGCTGAAGCATTTCAGGCAGACACATGGGCATTTTAGGGGTAGTTGTCACTTTCCATGTCCATACACAGATTGCCCTTGTACATTTAATACATGGACTAAGCTATTAAATCACACATATAAAAGTCATGCTAAGCAGCCAACTCCAAAGCCATTAGAAGTATCTACATTCCAGTGTCATGTGTGTTCTTGCAGAGAACTAGCTACAGAAAGAGATTTTTTTCAACACCTACATGGTCATCTCAGGCAGAATGAGACAGTTCCATGTGTGTTTTTAGGCTGTACATTTAAAACCAACGTTTACAGTACATTTAACACACACAAAAACAGGAAACACAACCAATATTCATTAAAAGACTTTCAAGCAAATCTCATCAGTACAAGTACTAATTTGAATCAGTCAGATAATTCTGCAGATGGGCTAACAGAATCCATAGACACAGATCATGAATACGAAACACTAAGTCGTGATAATTCTGCAGAGTTACACCCAACTAATTTTATTGAGGAGAAAATTGCATGCATTTTGTTGAAGTTGGAAAATATTGTTCATATTCCGAAAGCTGTAATTGATGAGGTCCTCTCAGAACTTCACTATGTATTAAGTACAGAATCTTTGCCTTCCACAAAAGCTACAGTTTCTGCTGTATTTCAGAGCCATAATCTAGAAGTTGAAGATTCAGTCGTTGATGAGCTTTCCACTGTTATATGTGAATCTAACCCATTAGGCATAGCTATTGCAAAGGATGGCCCTCTTGCTACTGCTTATAAACGTACACAATACTATACTTCTCATTTTAGGGTAGTGGAGCCAGTTGAGTACATACTAGATGCCCAAAAGAAAAGGACATTTCAGTACATACCTCTATTGCAATCTTTGCAGCAGTTGCTCTCTCATAAAGGTGTCCTTGATCATCTCGAAACTCCAAGAGTACAAAGCCAGCTATTGTCTTCCTTACAAGAGTACCAAACCATAAGAGACGGTCAGTACTTTAAACAAAATCCTTTCCTGTCTGAAGGTGAAGGATTTAGAATAGCACTTCATCTTTATGTTGATGATTTCGAGATATGTAACCCTCTCGGGACTTCTCGAAAAAAACACAAACTCTGTGGTGTCTACTGGGTTTTGGGTAATTTGCCACCAGGTTCCCATTCAAAACTAACCTCAATCTATTTAGCTGTTCTTTGCAAATCTGATGACGTCAAATCCTATGGCTTTAAAAAAGTGTTAGAGCCACTTTTGCAAGACCTGAATATACTAGAACAGCATGGGGTCTTTGTTTCGCAGGTTGGTCAGTTTGTTAAAGGTTCTGTGCAGTGTGTAATTGCTGACAATCTGGGTGCCCATGCGATAGGTGGTTTTGTTGAGAGTTTTTCTAGCGGGTCAGTGTGCAGATTTTGTACAGGGGATAAGTCAGAATTTCAGACCAAAGATGTGAAGTCTGGTGCTTTTCAACTTAGAACCAGAGATATCCACGACGTTCATGCTCTGTCTGCTCAGGAAAGTGAAACTACCTGCTGTGGTGTCAAAAAACAGTGTGTTTTAACAGAGCACCTTTCTCATTTTCATGTCAGCACTGGCTATCCTCCAGACATTGTGCATGACCTCTTTGAGGGTGTTGTTCCAGTCGAACTCGCACGCTGTATTAGTTTATTGATCTCGAAAAAATACTTTACTCTTGATTCCCTTAACACATTGATTCAAACATTTCCATACAAATGGGGAGACAAAACCAATCGCCCACATGCCATACCACGCTCTTTCACATCTAGAAACACTGTTGGCGGTAATGCACACGAAAATTGGGCATTGTTAAGATTTCTCCCCTTTCTGATTGGGCATATTGTACCAGAAGATGAACCAGCATGGCTGGTAATTTTGGATCTTAAGGATATTGTTGAGTTGGTCGTGGCCCCTGTACACACAGATGAGACCCTCGCATATCTTGAGGCCAAGATCTATGATCACAGACAGCGCTATCTTGAACTCTTTCCACATGTTAAGCTCCTACCTAAACATCACTTCGTAGAGCATTATCCGGAAATGATCCGTTGCTTTGGACCTCTGGTTGCATTGTGGACAATGAGGTTTGAGTCTAAGCATAGCTTTTTCAAGCAGGTTGCTCGGCACACAAACTGCTTTAAAAATATACCTCGCTCACTCGCTATTAAACATCAGTTTATGCTTGCCTATCACACACATGCCTCCACACTCAAGAAGTCATCCTTGGAGGTCACAGATGTCTCTGTCATGCCTGTCGATGTCCTTAGTGAGGACATAAGATCTAACCTGCATCAGAGATATCCAGAGGTGACTGAGGTCCATATGGCAAAACATTTGTCTCACAGTGGTGTATGTTACAGCAAAGGGATGCTCATTGTACATGGATCTGTAGATGGACTTCCAAAATTTAATGAGATTATTCAGCTGTGCATTGTAAAGGAGAAGCTGTGTTTTCTAGTGAGAGATGTCTGTGCTTGGTATAGGGAGCATTATGGTGGCTTTGAACTGTCTGCCTCACCTACTAGAGAGGTTGCCCTTATTGAGCATGGTGACTTGGAGGACCCATATCCCCTTGTGGAATACAGCGTTGGGGGTCTGCGCATGGTAATGTTGAAAAGATTTGTCATCGTTAAAGGTTGGTGATATTATTGAATATAAATAGTGGAGCTCAGCTGATGTATCAATTTTCTGATATTAGCCTGATTGAAGACATATTGTCTGCGTTGTCCCATGTGCTGATTTTGTCTGCGTTGTCTTATGTGCTGATTTTGTCTGTGTTGTCCCATGTGCTGATTTTTTTTCTTTTTAAAGAGCAAAATGCAGAAAAAAAGATAAATTGAAATTCAGAAGTTTATTTATAGGTTATCAAATATAATAATCATGTGTCAAGTGTTTGCTAAGCAGCCAACTTCAAAGCCATTAGAAGTATCTACATTCATCACGTCATGTGTGTTCTTGCAGAGAACTAGCTACAGAAAGAGATTTTTTTCAACACCTAAATGGTCATCTCAGGCAGAATGAGACAGTTCCATGTGTGTTTTTAGGCTGTACATTTAAAATTAACATTTATTTTACAGTACATTTAACACACACAAAAACAGGAAACGCAACCAATATTCATTAAAAGACTTTCAAGCAAATCTCATCAGTACAAGTACTAATTTGAATCAGTCAGATAATTCTGCAGATGGGCTAACAGAATCCATAGACACTGATCATGAATAGGAAACACTAAGTCGTGATAATATAAATAGTGGAACACAGTTGATGTATCATTTTACTGATATTAGCCTGATTGAAGACATATTGTCCCATGTGCTGATTTTGTCTGCGTTGTCCCATGTGCTTGATTTTTTTTTCTTTTTAAAGAGCACAATGCAGAAAAAAGATGAATTCAAATACATAAGATTATATATAGGTTATAAAATGTAATAATCATGTGTCAAGTGTTTGCTTAAACAGTCAACTCCAAAGCCATTAGAAGTATCTACATTCCAGTGTCATGTGTGTTCTTGCAGAGAACTAGCTGCAAAAAGAGAATAATAATCATGTGTCAAGTGTTTGATATTATATATGGTATTTGAGGGATCATTGCAAAAACTGTGTGTGGCTTAATCTAATACTATTTTTATTTTTCATTTAATGCAGTATATGGTGCTTATGTATTAATTTGTTGTGCTACTTGTCTGTTGTTTCAGATCAGGAGTAAAGGTGTACCACAATGGCAGATCCAGTTGTTCTACGGATCATCTTTGGTGATGGAACTGACTCAAGAAAATTGCACCTGGTTTCTGGAATTCCAGAAACAGTGGCTGAACTGCATAATCTTGTAAAGACATGCTTTCAATTGCATGAGGACTTCCGTATGCAGTACATGGATTCTGATTTTAAGGAGTTCATGAATCTCACTTCAACATCTGAAATCCAAAATAAGAGCACACTCAAAGTAATATACATGTCTCTCACACCACCGGAGGATACCTACATCACATTGTACCCAGTAGAACCGTCTGATGAGGCTACTACTAGCACAAATGCTCAGACATTTTCTTCTTCATCAGTAGCCTCATCAAGCAGCGCTGATACGCTCTACACATCGACTCCACATTCATCCCCAGAAATTCAGCTTGAGGGGTTGTCCTCCTGGCCCAAAGTCTTTGTGGTCCCTAAATTCACCTACGAGGCTGAATTTGAGCTACAGCAAAAGAACAATGAGTTTGAAACAAATGGAGCACACTTCAACCCTGGCCCAAAGCTAAAAGGTATCATCCTTGATGGTCTCGCTCAGGAAATGATGAAATACACCAAATACCCAAAAGACTACCAGTGTGAAGAGGTAGCAGCAGCTTTGACAAGGACCCATCCTTGTTTGGGGCAGCTAGGATCCAAGACGGGATTTTGGGGATGGAAACAGTCTCTAAAATATAAAATGCAAAATTATCGAACAAGGCTTGGGAGACTCGGTCATCCTGAAATCCGTGTGAACTCCTTGAAACATAAGCGAGAAGGCCAAGGCAAAGCTGCAGCTAATATCAAGAAGCCTAGAAAGGCTGAAGTTAACTACATTCCTCTACACCCAAAAGGTGAAACTGCAGAGAGCTTAGAGAACGAGAGAATTGCTTTATTGTCAGAACTGAAAAAGCGTGACAATGAAGTAGTGATAAAAGCAAAAATGGAGAAAACCTTCTCCCACAGACGCCTTGAAGTTGTGGAGCAGAGGCCTATGATAGGAGACTTCAAAAACAGATGGCCTGCTCTGTTTGAGCCAAATCAAGTAAGTAAATGTTTGTGTGCTGTCAATTTATATTATTGTTCATGGTGATTAATGGCTGCAGTTTGTATTTTTCAATAATCCTGCATCCCTTTAAGGCAGTATTTATAAAAAACAAAATAAAAAAAGTAAAATGTATGTACATTGTTGAAAATTTTTCAGGTGAATGCAGAGTTCTTACGCATCACCACCAAGCCACTGGAATCAAAGTTCCTGTCACAGTTTGACCACTTTTCGGACAAGCTAACAGAGATCTTCGCATGCAAAGGAGGAGTTAAGGGGCAAAAGATCAAACGCATCCTGGCAATTAAAGACCTGGTTAGTAAATACTTCAAATAAACTTTCACTGTCAGGTGGTAGTTTAGTTTTTTTCTGTAGCTGCTCAAGTACTTAACAACTGAAAATATGGTGTTTTGATAACACTAGGAAATTGATGCTACATGATTAGAGAAAAGGGGCTGTGGCTTTTGCCCAAACAAAAACTGTAACTACAGGAATGCACTGCAGTGCATCATACACAAAAAAACAGTCCTAGAACCAACACAAAATGGCATGCTGTCTGTCCTTGTACATGCACCTCTCCATGTAATGATAATCTGGTTTAAATTTGGCAAAGTATTCTTTTAATATCAGTAACATAAAGATGAACTGCACACAAATTACAACACATTGCCACACATTTTTACACTCTGGCCAGGTTTGAAAGCATTCCATGCTCTTACTAATCTCAAACCTACATGTACCTATTGCAGATATAATTTTAAGATAAGATGATGAGTCTTTGTCTCCCTTGGGAGAAATTCATTTTGGACAGACAGTCAAATTCCTGCACCACAATCACAACCAGATGTCTTTGTCTCCCATGTTTTAGTGCGATGACATCAGCGTAAGGAGGGAGTGCATCCTAAGAAGCCTTGTGGTCTACGTCAATGAAGACCCGGATGTGTTCTTTAAAGAGTATTTGGTAAGTTAATACATGTCTTTCTCATGTAGTATAATTGTTACCCATACGTATCACTAATGTAATCATGCAACATAAAGGATATTGCAACGCACATTTTTTCTACATTTCTTGCATTTATTTCACTGTATAGACTGTGAATTACATAGATACACATGACACACGCAGACACACCCACCTTTATAAGAAGGGATGGATTTGGGTTCTCAGTGAGTTTTGCTAAATATTTTCCATGTTAGATTCAAAGGGGATCACTGCATAGCTTTACAACTGAAGAGTGTTAGCCATAAAGCTGTTTCTAACATACCACTCCGCTCTCTTGCACTGCTACAGCCTTGGCTTTGACAGCTGCAGCATTTTTCAAAAATATCCAGCAGGTGAAGCTAGGTTCTGATAAGTACTATTAAGCCACGTTTCCACTGCAGCATACCGGCTCGACTTGACTCAGCCTTTTTGCGTTTCCATTACATGAAAGTACCTGGAATCTGGTACCCGGTACTATATTTTTTTTTTCCTGCCCGGCTGCGGTTCCAAAACGGCTGAAGCGCTACTAAAATGTGACGTGTAACATTGCGGACAGCTGATTGGTCAGAGAGTTGTCACCAGCGGCTGCAGGTCATCACATATCACCACATTTCAATAAATAAATGTTTTAAGATGAACAAACTATGCAAGCCTGGTCGCTTTTCCGCTGTCGCCCCTTCCCCTCCCCATCTGGCCATGTGGGTTTCAGTTCAGGAGACTCTTAAAGCAGATATCAGTGGAATGTTTTTGTTAATATAAGTCCTAAATAGTCCTATTTTCCGTCAGCAATCACTTACATGAAGTATTTCAGCCTAAACACGAGTCTCTCCGTCACTCTGCTCTGCTGTAACCCGAGGAGAAAATTTTCCTTGTGGGATACAAGTGTTATCCAATGAGGGGAGAGAACGGCATGAAGGGCTGTGTGTGCAGCCAAGGGATGCGCATGAATGTGGTGACGTAGCACGAGGACCAATTGATGCCTGACAA
Organism: Trachurus japonicus; assembly: GCF_045865225.1. NCBI lineage: Eukaryota > Metazoa > Chordata > Actinopteri > Carangiformes > Carangidae > Trachurus > Trachurus japonicus. The sequence continues at coordinate 56,907 of NC_140914.1, forward strand.
GGGCGGGGGCTGCTAACTCATGGTGCGTTCAAGGAAACTCGTACTTTGTGTTTTTCCTTCCTGTGAAGTCATACCAGTTCGATCTGGTACGAGTTCACGGGTCGGAAGTTACGAGTGGCCGTTATAGGGAACTTTCACAGACAACAGGACGGTAAAAACACGAGCTACGGGTTACCTGGAACGCTACCAAGTCGTAGTTGTGACTTGAAGCTGTAACTTACGGTTTCAAAAGCCTGCCTTGAACACAGCATTAGCCGAAACGGCCGTGCCGCTGTTATCTGCTTTAAGTTCTGAGTTGCGCTCGTGACGGAATGGAACGGAAAACCCAGAGTTTCCCTCATATCAGGGTTCACTTACTATGAGTTGTCACAAAACCCGCTCCCTGGAATACCCCCCTGGAAACAACACTGATGTGTGCAACCGGCGATTCTATTAAATCTGACACACCACCATCACTACCAATGGCCAGATATCTTAGGTCAATTGTTATAGGCTACAGCCGTCTTAGAATTGGCACCTGCTTTTTGATCAAGACAACTGATAAACTGTTGCATTTATATTTTGTATATGGTTTTCTGTTTGTTATTTAGCATTTTAATTAAATTTGTTTTCTGTGTTTGTGTTGTTCAGCCCACTGATGTTGAGGATGCAGAGAGGGACATCACCTCCACAGTCATGGGCATTTACACAATCCGAAGAGACGGACACGAGGAGCCTGACGACGTGGGAGTTGTGATTGAGGGTATTAAAGTCCTCAACAACCTTGGAAGTGTCACTACAGGCTTCATCATGCTATTTGGGCTCATTTATGCCCTTGATCTAGCCTTTCCCGAAAATCTGAAGTACACCTTCGAGTTCTTCCAGAAAATCATAATGAACCTGGATGGACACAAGCTGAATTCAAAAATACAGCAGCTGAAAATAAAACTCTTTTCATAAGGGACTCAGACTTTCCACTTGGTGGCCTTAGCCATTGTACAATTTGAAACTGTATTGTTGTGTTCCAAGTACTGGAAACTCGTTTTAAAGTCAGCAGAGTGATTTCTTTTCTTTTCTAAAATGTGAAAGGCAATGCAGTGTGTTCATTACAGCGAAAAAACTTAAGAGAAGAGAATAAATCCAAGCTCTCAGTCAAGTTCAAAGTCCTTGTATTTATCAGTTTAGTCTGAGCTTGGTGGAAATATTTCTATTTTTTGTACTGCTTCTATGTGTGAATGTGTTATATGTATATTTCATACCAGTTTTAGGCATTACAGTTAATGGTAAACAGTTCTTCCAGAAAATGATAATGCACCTGGATGGACACAAGCTGAATTTAAAAATAAAGCAGCTAAAAATAAAGCTCTTTTCATAAGGGACTCAGACTTTCCGCTTTGCAATTTATGGTAAAAACCAATGTAGTCTGAACTGGTAATACATTGCCTTAGCCATTGTACAATTTGAAACTGTATTGTTGTGTTCCAAGTCCTGGTAACTAGTTTTAAAGTCAGCAGAGTGATTTCTTTTCTTTTCTACAATGTGATAGGCAATGCAGTGTGTTCATTACAGCGAAAAAAACTTAAGAGAAGAGAATAAATCCAAGTTCAAAGTCATTTTATTTATCAGTTTAGTCTGAGCTTGGTGGGAATATTTGTACTGTTTCTATGTGTGAATGTGTTATATGTATTTTATACCAGTTTTAGGCATTACATATTGCAGTTAATGGTAAAAAATGTTCATGGTTGATCCCAACTTGTCACAACTTGCCTTAGCTTTGCTACCTGAAACAGATATCTGTGCTTGTAAAGACAGTTTTTCTGTGTATTGACACAAAGTCATGATGTTGTTGAGTAGATGTTACCAATCCGTTGATGAGTTTCATGTGGAAGTTCAACATATCTATGTAGGCTATATTTGGATGTGTTTTTGTCAGTTTTAAATAAAAACACATCAACCAGATTTGGTGTTATGTGTGTCTGTGTGGGGGTCACATGAAAAAAAGGAAGCATTTTGCCTCATTTTATTTTAGACTAATTATATTAATTTGAGTTGAAGAAATGTAAATCAGTTTAGGTCAACTAATGTAATTACTTTATTTTGACTGTATTTGATAAAATTGGGTTTGACCAACTCAATTTTATTGGGTTTGACCAACTCAATTTTATTGGGTTTGACCAACTCAATTTTATTGGGTTTGACCAACTCAATTTTATAATGTTACATGGAGACACTTAAATGGAGTTGGGGCTACATTAATTTAATGGGTGGAAAACCTGCCCACAATTTATTTGTGTTCATCCAATGAGTTATTTTTTTGAGTGTGGGAGGCCGCGAAGGATGGTAGCGGTGCATCCTCCGAATGCAGGGGAAAGGAGGACGCTGCAGGCTGCATTTGGAGGAGCCTTCGAATTTGGACGAATTGGGACAAGACAGCTTTCACGCAGCGCTGTGACGTAATCGGCCTTCAAATGCACCCTCCGAAGGCTGCAGCCCCTGAATTGGGACACAGCTTCTATCTCTAAACTTCTCTAAACTAACTCTAAGGCTGGATTGCACCAACAAGGTTTAACTTTAAAACCAGATTAAATCATGGTTTAAGTTTAAATCCTGTTGCACTGAACTTTAAACCTAGTTCAAAATTAAGACAGATTAGATTTAAACCTCCCTTTAAACCTCAGTTTAATTTTTACTGTAAAATTAGGTTTAATTTTAATCCTGTTGCACCAGAACTTTAAAATCCAGTTTAAACTGTGATCTAGGGTTAATTTTAAACTGACAATGGAGGAGGTTTAATTATTTTCAATGGCTGCATTTTTGAGGTGGAGTGAGCAAAATTATGAAGTTCCTTGAGGAAAATTGAGAGACAGGCAGCTCTGTCTCACAATTGTCTCTCTTTTGCTTTGTTTTGTTACACACAGAGACGTTTCTGGGTGGAGAGAGACGGTGTTTTCTCTGACAGAGCTCAGGTGAAGCTACTGCAGCAGAGTAGAAGCTCAGGGCTGCTAGCTGGGGGGGCAACCGCCATTCCGACATGCCGCCACTCCGACATTAGGCCCTAATTGTCGGAATGGCAACACTTTACCCTTTAATAAACGTCCCACCATTCCGACAATTTTCGTCTCCTAAGGTCGGAATGGCGGTATTTTTTTCTCTTTGAAACGTGTTGCCATTCCGACAAATCTTTTAAAAGCCTACCCCACCCCACCGCAACCCCCCCCCCCCCAAAAAAAAAAAAAAAAATAGGCCTAACACTATTTTGCACTAATGATATGCCCGCGCAAAATAGCAGTTTGCCCACGTTTGTCCAGTGCATCTCATTAAAGCACACAGATTGGTCAGATAATTCAAACGGCAGACGATTTCAAAGCATCAGATTTTAAGCAGAGGGACTCCACAACCTCGTAAACCAACGTAGGAGGAGATAGGCCTTGAACGGGAAGCAGACCGTGCTTTCAATCACACACTCCGAACCCACTTGTTGCACTTAAGAAAATATAATTCAGGGGGGAAAGGGCTTACAAACATGGACCAAAACGGCTCCAAAATACGCACAAAAATCCAAAAGAAACGAAAATTAACCAAAAGATTAACTAAACAGGTCGGTGTTTTACGCATGCCTCTGTGCGTCTGGCACACGCGTCTTGGACCTCTCCCACATTGGTTTGTGAATGAAAACTATATGTTCAGCTCCCCTTACATGTGAAATGTATTACTTATTATTATCTAACTATATGGACAGTGCCATGGATTTATCAGTGAAGAGTGAACTGCTGATATTTTGTAGTGCTGAAAGACAGCGGAAGCGCTGTCCGCTGTCTCGGTGCTGAAGAGAGAGAGAGAGAGAGAGACTCTGTACGCAACGAAATGTCATTTTACATGTAAGCGGAGCTGAACAGGCAGATGCGTAAAACACATATTTTGACTACTTCATGCTGTTGCTATTTTTTTTCAAGTTACCTTTCGTTTCCTTTGGATTTTTGTGCGTATTATGGAGCTGTTTGTAAGCCTTTTTACCCGGAGTAAATTCCCCAAAGTTGCAACAACTTGTAGTGATCCACTGGGTTTTGCCTGGCCAGCTGGGGTAGTTGATTTGCAGGTTTTTTTCATTGTGTATTAGGCCAGGGAAATGATCAATTATCCTTGTGGTTTGCGCACTGGGACGTGCGGACCTTTAATGAATGAATGAATGTTTCTTTTTTGCTGTAAGTTGTGTGCGTAATGTGTAAAAGTGCATTAGTGGGACCGAGGGTTTAAATGGGGAAGTGACGTGGTGAGAGGGGAAGAGAGTGAGAGACACAGTCGGCGTTTGGACGGCTGGCGTGGCGGCAATTCCAAAGCGGCATAGTGGATTATTTTTCTTTTTGGACACTGCACGGCCGGGCCCGTTTTCAGCCAAGCGGGACGAGGGAGAGGACTGGTGGTCACCTGGCGGAGCCGCGGCGTCTCTCCCGTGTGGACAGTAGGACAAACAAACTCTCTCTCACTCACCCTCACCACGCGCCAACACACACACACACACACACACACACACACACACACACACACACGGACAGTGACAGTGCGGGGAGGGGGGGGCTTTCTGTTGATCTGCGTGTAATTGTTTATTATATACACACACCCTAACCACCGCTCGGAGTAACGCACATTTCCTTATGGAAATTAAAGCCTTGTCGGAATGGCAGGACGTTTACATGTCGGAATGGTGGTATGTCTGAGTGGTGACATGTCTGAATAGTAGAATGTCGGAATGGCAGCATGTTGGAATGGCAGCATGTAACCTGCTAGCTGCACTAGCTGTCTCTGATGCTAACGAGTGCTAGCACGTCTCTCTCTCTCTCTCAGCAGCAGCAGTCAGGATGACAAAAGAAAGAAGTACAGTCTGAGTGAAGCGCTGGAGCTGCAGACCGATTCCTGACCGTCACTGACAACTAAAGCCTGGACTGGTAACAAGTATGAGGACTGTTGTGGGGAGCTAGCTCGATGCTAAATCCGGCTAGTGGTTGTGGTTAGCATCCACCGCTAACACCGTCTTCCCAGCTCGGCTCTCCTGTTAAAAAAACAAAACAAAAACATGTGACACCAGAGGCTCCTGGTGTTGGTGACGGCGGGTATCGGCCCAGACTGTTTCGTTTCCTCTGCGGTCTTGACTGCTGCTGTCAGGGGCAGGAGGCTAGTCTACACAGTTGAGCCGCCCAGCTTGAATGTTTTGTTTACAAACTGCAACGAACAAAACTCCATTTTGCATATTTAATTAGTTTCCTTTATAAACACTTGTCCCTACTGATTTAAATCAGTTTAAATTCAATTTAAATATTTAAACTGAGTTTTACTAAACTGAGATTAATTTTAAATGGTGCAACAGAGCTCTTCTTAATTTTAAACATGGATCAACTCATTTTAAATTGAGTATTACTAATCTCTGATTAGAGCTAATCTTAGATTAAATTAAACCTTGTTGGTGCAATCCAGCCTAACTCTCTAACTCTAACTCTAACTCTAACTCTAACTCTCTAACCCTCCTAGTTGTTGTTGTTGTGTCTCTTCAGAGGTTGAGGTGTTGAGCAGCGTGTTATCAATATGTACGTTCAGGCGTGTTTGTGTGTTTTCTGTTTCCACCACTTTGTCGTCACATGTTTTCACTTCTTTTATGTTCTGTGAATATTATTAACACACACACACACACACACACACACACACACACACACACACAGGGCGGTTGTTTGTTTGGTTCATGTTTCTGTGGATGAATTTAACCAAGAGCTTCTCTGCTATAAAACCTCCAAACTCTGACCGGAGCTCAGTTGAAGCTGAACGAGTCAAACGAGTCAAGCAGCCATGTTGGACCGAGGTGAGACAAGAAGACCCTTTGATTTACTGATCAACCTCCACCTGTCTGTCTCTCTCACCTCCACCTGTCTGTCTCTCTCACCTCCACCTGTCTGTCTCTCTGACCACCTGTCTGTCTCTCTCACCTCCACCTGTCTGTCTCTCTCACCTCCACCTGTCTGTCTCTCTGACCACCTGTCTGTCTCTCTCACCTCCACCTGTCTGTCTCTCTGACCACCTGTCTGTCTCTCTGACCACCTGTCTGTCTCTCTCACCTCCACCTGTCTGTCTCTCTCACCTCCACCCGTCTGTCTCTCTGACCACCTGTCTGTCTCTCTCACCTCCACCTGTCTGTCTCTCTGACCTCCACCCGTCTGTCTCTCTGACCACCTGTCTGTCTCTCTCACCTCCACCTGTCTGTCTCTCTCACCTCCACCTGTCTGTCTCTCTCACCTCCACCTGTCTGTCTCTCTCACCTCCACCTGTCTGTCTCTCTGACCACCTGTCTGTCTCTCTCACCTCCACCTGTCTGTCTCTCTGACCACCTGTCTGTCTCTCTGACCACCTGTCTGTCTCTCTCACCTCCACCTGTCTGTCTCTCTGACCACCTGTCTGTCTCTCTGACCACCTGTCTGTCTCTCTCACCTCCACCTGTCTGTCTCTCTCACCTCCACCTGTCTGTCTCTCTGACCACCTGTCTGTCTCTCTGACCACCTGTCTGTCTCTCTGACCACCTGTCTGTCTCTCTCAGTCGTTGTCCTGCTGTCCGTCCTGTCCGCCCCGTCTCTGGGTGTCTTCTCTCAGCCAATCCCCAACAACCAGCACCTGTTCTCCATGGCCGTCGGCCGCATCCACCACCTGCACCTGAGAGCACAGAGACTCTTCTCCAACTTCGTATGTCTTAATGTCTTAATGTCCTAATGTCCTAATGTCTTAATGTCTTAATGTCCTAATGTCTTAATGTCTTAATGTCTTAATGTCTTAATGTCTTAATGTCCTAATGTCCTAATGTCTTAATGTCCTAATGTCTTAATGTCTTAATGTCTTAATGTCCTAATGTCTTAATGTCTTAATGTCTTAATGTCTTAATGTCCTAATGTCTTAATGTCCTAATGTCTTAATGTCTTAATGTCTTAATGTCCTAATGTCCTAATGTCTTAATGTCTTAATGTCTTAATGTCTTAATGTCTTAATGTCCTAATGTCTTAATGTCTTAATGTCTTAATGTCTTAATGTCCTAATGTCTTAATGTCTTAACTCATTGAGTGCCGCGCTCCTTTCCAAAGTTTTAGTCAAGTGTACCGGCAAATTAGACCATATTTGACTTTTTATTTTAGAGCCATAGTGTATTCTATATTATTGCCACCAACACATACTGTAGCTCATTTGAAAGGTTTAACTTTATCCTTCAAATGGCCACAAACCGTTTGTTTCTACGTGCCTCCGTTCCTGAGAAAAGTCAAGCTAAACATGGCTGGGTTTCACCAAAATCCCTCCTTTTTTTCTAGAAAAGGAGATAGAGCATCTTTTATGAAAGGTGCGCTGTTTGTGTCTGTCGCTCTTCTGACACTCGCATTTCTGGATCAAAGGGCTCGTATAAGATAAATATACACAACAATTGTTGTTCTATTCACAAAACCACCATCGGGGGCGGGGGGGGCGCCACTAAACAACAATAACACAGACGCACCGTGCCGTGTCACAGCCTCTCGCCGCGGAACGTGAGGCTCTGCCGGCCACAGCGGCTCGCGAACACCGGTCCCGCCGGTGGTCGCGGTCCGTCTGTGGTACGGGTCGGTGGTGCCGGTCTGCTTTGACCCAGAGACCATCAGATTTTACCGCGGGAGGACTTTGGGGAGGACACGGTGTTGCTCCAGATGAAGACCGGGCGGGACAGTGGGCTGAGAGCTTCCTGGTTCAGCTCCCAGCTGCTGCAGCCTCGCGGGTGAGAGCGGAGCAGCAGCGGAGCAGCTGCTCTGCATCTGCATGCAGAACTCCGTTTGCAGAAGCTGAGTTATGATAAAAACTTCCAGATCATGAGCTGTCATGTGACTTTGATCGTCATCTATTTCAGTTCTCCTCGTCGTAGAGTCCCCAAATTTACATATAATGTGTATTAAAGTGTCTATTTTCATAATTTAAAAAAAAAGCAAAAAACGAAAAATTTCGTTTTTGGCACTCAACGCATGGGAACGAAAAACGAGAAATTACGTGGTTGGCACTCAATGAGTTAATGTCTTAATGTCTTAATGTCTTAATGTCCTAATGTCCTAATGTCTTAATGTCTTAATGTCTTAATGTCTTAATGTCTTAATGTCCTAATGTCCTAATGTCTTAATGTCTTAATGTCTTAATGTCTTAATGTCCTAATGTCCTAATGTCTTAATGTCTTAATGTCTTAATGTCTTAATGTCCTAATGTCTTAATGTCTTAATGTCTTAATGTCTTAATGTCCTAATGTCTTAATGTCTTAATGTCTTAATGTCCTAATGTCTTAATGTCTTAATGTCTTAATGTCTTAATGTCTTAATGTCCTAATGTCTTAATGTCTTAATGTCCTAATGTCTTAATGTCTTAATGTCTTAATGTCTTAATGTCTTAATGTCCTAATGTCCTAATGTCTTAATGTCTTAATGTCTTAATGTCTTAATGTCTTAATGTCCTAATGTCTTAATGTCTTTGTGACGGCATTTTGACCGGCAACCGGCTTCCAGCCGCCGTCCTTTGTTCAGGGGTTTCACTGTGGTTGTGACGCGCTCCAATAAAAAAAAAACAATCACTGCATCTCTTGGATCAAAAAAAAGGCGATTTATTTGTGCCTGGTTTGCAGTAACACACAACTTAGGATTCACGCTAAAAGAAAAGTAAAATGAAATAACTGAGAGCGGTCTGAAAACATTATGGCTCCCCTGTCCTGTCTCATCTGAACCAGCTGTTCCACTCTCCCCTTTTGTGTCCTCATTTCCTGGGAGGTGGCTCATTACAATAAACACAATGAATATAGAATAATATATAGAATAATCAAACAGTCAAATTAAATTATGAACCTCATCTTAGCAGCTATGTGCAATAATATTAATGATAATAAGGATCAAACAAAATATGCAAATATGGCTCTAATATACCAGCCCCTAATTGCTTACTACGTAACAATTACCAAAATAATACATTAACAGAGCCATTACAATAATGCAAGACATTAGCTTTTACTAAGAAGGTTCATTCTTATCAATAGTCCATATGTAAGTGTACACTCATCATGTGTATCAGTCCAGTTCCGCTCTTCTAAGTCACTGAAAGAGAAAGAGACTAATAAACTCAGTCAGCTGCCTCCAGAAGCAGACAGAGTTTAGTGATCGGTCTCTGAATTGTGCTAGTTTTGGTTTTCACCAAAACACTTCGAACAAGGCCCTTGGATCCTGGAAGAGCCTTGACTACTCGTCCGAGGAGCCAGGTGTTTCTTGGGGCATTGTCGTCTATGATGACAACGAGATCTCCAGGAGTGAAGTTTCTTTTAATGGTATTCCACTTGTGTCGCTCCTGCACAAGTGGGATGTATTCTCTGGCCCATCTTCTCCAGAATAAGTCAGCCGTATACTGCACCTGCCTCCATCTTTTCCTTGAATAGATGTCTCTTTTCTGGAAAAGTCCGGGGGGTATGATGGGATTTGTTTTTAAAAGAAGCAGATGATTTGGTGTTAGCGGCTCAAGGTCATTTGGGTCACTGGTTACTGTTGTAATTGGTCTGTCATTCATGATCGCTTCCACTTCACACAAGGCTGTATGTAGCCCATCATCATCCAGAGTTTGTTCCTTTAAGACAGAGTAGAGGATCTTTTTAACCAGTCTAATTAGCCTTTCCCAGACACCGCCGTGATGAGCTCCAGAGGGGGGGTTGAATGTCCAGTCAATTCCCTTTTTGAGAAGTGATCTTTGGATTTTGTCATTATCCAGCTGTTTCACAGACTCTCCCAGTTCCCTCTGTGCACCTATGAAGTTGGTGCCTTGGTCTGATCTGATGCTTTTCACTGAGCCTCGACGGCAGATGAATCGACGAATAGCATTTATGCATGCATCTGTATCCAGTTGACTGGCAACCTCCAGGTGAACAGCACGGCTTACAAGGCAAGTGAATATTACTCCCCATCTCTCAACCAGAGCACGGCCACGTTTCACCTCAATGGGTCCAAAATAATCGACACCGACGTGAGTGAAGGGTGGAAGATCTGGTGTAACTCTGTCTAGAGGGAGATCAGCCATCTTCTGCTCTCCTGCTTTGGCTTGTTGTCGTCTGCAAAACACACAGCATTTGATAATTTTTCTTGCTGAAGAGTTGGCACCAGACAGCCAATATCGCTGGTGAAGTTTGGAGAGCATGTGACCTCGCCCAGAGTGACCAATCTGTCTGTGAATGTGACTCAGTATTAACCTTGACACGTGAGAATGTTTAGGTAGAATCTTGGGGTGCTTTATCTCTGTGGGCATAGCCATCTTCCTTGTTCTTCCTCCCACCCTCAGGATATCAGCATCAATGATAGGGTCCAGCTTATACAGGGGACTTCCTTTTTTGCACAGTTTTCCTTGCTCCAGAGTGATTACTTCCTCCTTATAATGCTGCCTCTGTTCATAGCAGATGATGGCATTTTCTGCCTTTTCCATATCTTCTACTGAGAGACCTGTGACTGCAGGCATTTTGAGGAAGAGCATCTGATCTTTCATTTTTATTTTATTTTGTCCAATCTGTGCACATTCCTTTTTCCTTTTCCTGTTCATCTGTAGGAGGAGATTCTTTAGTTTCAACATCCAGGCTACAGCTCTTTTCAAGTCATCCCATGATGAATAATATTCAATAAGCTTGCTTGTGGGATTTTTCTCTGGGGTAGAGATGACTGTGCTACTTACAATAGCTTCTTTCCTCACCTCTGGATCATCTGGGAGGATGGAGCTGAGCTCTACAAGATTTTCTGGCCATTCTGTTTCTGATTTTTCCAGAAACTCTGGTCCTTGAAGCCATCTCTTGGAGCTGAGAAAGGGTTCAATCTTCAGTCCTCGAGATGCATCATCAGCTGGGTTGTGTTTGGAATCTACAAACCTCCACTGACTCACCTTTGACAAGTTATGGATCACTGCAATCCTGTTTGCCACAAATGTGCGAAATCTCCTTGTTTTATTACGGAGATATTTCAGGACAGACTGGCTGTCAGTCCAGAAGGTTGATTCTTGGAGTTCGATTTTAAGTTCAGAGCGAAGCATTCTGTCCATTCGTGAAGCCAGTGTGGCAGCAGTGAGCTCCAGTCTTGGGATAGTCGTCGCTTTGAGTGGAGTTACTCTTGACTTTCCCATCACAAATGCAACATGTACATCTTCAGAGGCATTTGTGAACCTTAGGTAACTTGCGGTTCCATAACCTTGTTCACTTGCATCACAAAAGTTATGCAGTTGTACAGTTTTTACTTGGCCAAAGTTTTTTGGTTTCACACACCTGTCAATTTGGAATCTGGCCAGCTCATCCAGCTCTTTAAGCCACTGTTGCCATGGTTTTAACAGTTCCACAGGAATCACTTCATCCCATCCACACTTAGCTTTACAGAGTTGTTGAAGGATTTGCTTGGCTTTCAGTATGAAAGGGGCAAGAAAACCAAGCGGATCATACACTGAGCTAACAATGGAAAGTATGTTTCTTCTGGTGGGACTTTTGTTGTTAACAGTGACACGAAAGCTGAATATATCATTCTCGATGTCCCAGTATAGTCCTAATGCTCTGTCATTAGGCAGTTTTTCCCTGTCCAGATCCAAGTTCTTAATTTGCTTTGCTCTGTCATCATCAGGGATGGATGCCAACACAATACGACTATTACTAACCCACTTGGTTAGTTTGAATCCTCCAAGGGAGCACATTTCTCTGAGGTCCTTAACAAGGCGTATTGCTTGCTTCTCTGTTGGAACTGACCTGAGACAATCATCAACATAAAAATTAGACTTGACTGTGTCAGACACTTCTCCATCAAATGTGTTACTGTTATCCTCTGCAGTTTTTTGTAGTGCAAAGTTTGCACAGGTTGGAGAAGATACAGCACCGAACAGATGAACTGTCATTCTATATTCCTTTAATTCTTTGCTTGTATCTCCCTCCGGCCACCATAGGAATCTGAGCAAGTTTCTGTCCTCTTCATGAACTCTCACCTGGTGAAACATACTTTCAATATCTGCCATAACTGCAACTGGCTCGTGCCGGAATCTGAGCAGAACACCGATAAGAGAGTTAGCCAAGTCTGGGCCTTGTAGGAGTACATTATTGAGTGATGCGCCTTTAAAGGTTGATGCACAATCAAAGACCACACGGAGGGTTTTTTTACGCTTATGATACACGCCGTGGTGAGGTATGTACCACAATCTGCCATTCACTGGTTTTAAATCTTCTGGTGGTACATTCTCAGCATAACCTTTTCTGATGATGTCACTCATGAAGTCTCTGTACTCATTGGCATAAACTTGATCCTTTTGAAATTTTCTTTTGAGATGTAACGTTCGTTGTTCTGCCATTTGATAGTTGTTTGGCATGCTGATGTTTCTGTCACGAAGAGGTAAAGGTAAGTAGTAGTGGCCATCCTTGAGAATAACAGAACTTGAAGCAATCTGCATGAACTGTTGGTCATCAACTGACATCTCCATTTTCTCCTCGTAGTCTTTCTCTGGGAAGTCATGTGCATATTGTCTTTCCAGGAGCCTTTCAATGTGCACAATGGAGATTCGGTTCACGGATGCCACGGTGCATTCCTTTTCCATAGCAGCAGAGACATTGAGTGGACCATTAACCACCCATCCTAGCTGTGTCCTAACTGCATATGGTCCATTTCTTTGGCTATTAATGATTCTCCAGGGTTCCATAGCCATTGGTACATTTACTCCAATAAGAAGATCCACGTCAGCATTTATTTCCTTTACCTTGATTTCCTGCAAGTAAGGCCACTTGTGTAAATCCGCCTGCGTGAGAATGTTTTTCTTCGTCACAGGGATTTTGTCTTGAGTATATAACTTTGGCAGTGTCAGATAAGTACCATCTTCATCTATATGACCAACCTCCAGACCGGTTAGCTCATAGCTCTTAACTGTTTTTTCTGTCCCCATAGTCTGCAGAAGAACTTCAGTTCTGCGGCCTCTAGCGTTGAGCTTCCTCATGAGGTTCTCTGTACAAAATGTGTCAGTGCTGCCGGGGTCCAGGAAGGCATAGGTAGGTACACTCTTATTTCCATTACAAAGTTTAACCAGCACTGGAACTATGGCCAGTATACAGTCTCTACCAGCCCCAGTTGCCTCACCCTCTCCCAGTGACACGAGAGCACTGCTGATCGATGTTTCTTCAGGTGTAGCTGCCATACTATGTAGCTCTGCTTTGTGTGTATATGTCTCAGGTTTGGGAGATCTCTTTATGTGCAGAATAGTGGGGTGTTTGGCCTGACAAGTCTGACATTTCATTCTTCTTTTGCAGTTTCTACTCAGATGCCCCACTTTCAAACATCCAAAACACAATCCATTTTCTCTGAGGAACTCAATTTTAGCTTCATGAGGTTGTGCATTTATTTTCCGACATTCAGCTATGAGATGCTTACCAGCACAAAAGGAGCATGAGGGGTCATGAGTGCTGGAGTTGGAGTTGCCTTTAATGGTCAATTTCTCTTGTGCTCCTTTTTCTTCTTTACTGTCAGACACCATTGCCACTGTGGTAGCAAAGCTGCTTCCTTTACTTTTAAATCTGTTTGGTTTTGTATCTGTGGTAGGTTTGGCCCTTAAAGTCCTAATATGTGTAATAGGATCATTAATATCACCAAAAAGAGGATCTTGTAGTATCTTAGCTTGCCTTTCAGTGAATGTCACCAGGTCCTGCAATCTTGCTCGTGTGTTTCTGTGTTCCAAAATGTCACAGGCTGCCGTCCTCCACCTCTCCCGTAGTTTATAAGGGAGTTTTGAAACAATGAGCTTTAAGTTGGACGGTAGGTCAAGCTCCTCCATGTCCTGCAAACCTCTCATGGCAGTACAACAGCCTCTTAAGAAAAGTGCATAACTTTGCAGTGCTTTTCCATCCTCTGGCTTTATATTGTTCCAGTTCAGAGCTTTAGCCATATAAGCATTTGCAATCTTTATATCATTTCCAAAATGCATCTTTAACAGTCTCTTGGCCTCCACAAAGCCTGCTACAGCATCCATATGAAGACAGCTACGGACCAACTCCTGGCAGGGTCCAGATGTATACTGCTCCAGGTAATATAACATATCTTGGCAGTTGTTTGTTTTCTCCTCAATGTTATGCTGAAATGCCCTCATAAACATTTGATAATTAAGAGGGTTTCCATCAAAAACTGGAATTTCACGTGCAGGAAGTGATATTTGTTTATGCTGCAAAACCAACAAATCAGCAATATCATTTTGTCTCTGCATTGCAGTCAAGAAATTGTCATCATTGCTTTTCATGTTAATCCCAGCACCTGTTGCTATTTGTGGAGAACTCTGGACGGTAGGACCACGCTGTGGTAGAGTAATATGTTTTATTTTCTTATCTTGGGGTGGAGAGCTTGTTATTGGTTTGCGTTGTTGGATTAAATACCTTTGGAGTGGTGTTTTGGGAATCGCTCCAAGCTCTGCAAATTCAACAGGAGATGTTACTGGATTCACTGTAACATCTGTGTTTTCCTGGTAAGTTTCCTGGTAAGTTTCAAAGTATTCATTCATGCCATCCCCATATTGTGCTTGTGATACATGTGTTGGTAAGTTTTGTTCGTTTTGAGATTCAAAGTTTTCCAGCACCTTTAACTTTGCCTCAGATTCAGCCAGATTCATTTCCAGCTCCATTTGTTCCATTTTGCCTTTTAATTGAGCCTTCTCCATGTCCAGGGCCTGTTTCCTTTCTAAAGCTGCTGCCCGGGCCAGCAGAGCAGCTCTTTCTGTGGCAACTTTAAGGCGTGCTGAGGCAACTGAAGAAGATGTGGTGGCTTTTGATTCTGCACGTTTGGAAACTTGTGACCTCTTTGAAATGTTAGAAATGCTGTCCTGAGGTCCAATGAGGGTCTGAGGATCTGTTTGAGAGGTTTTCCACTTTTCCACATCCTTAAGGAAATCCGCAAACCTGGACAATTTTGGTTCATACCAATCAATTCTCTCATCTTCCTTTACTTCTTCAGACAGAAACTCTTGGACTGATTCATGAACCTCCTTAAAATCTTCAAGTGATCTCTTAAACAAGGCAACAGATTCATTCACTTTTTCAACATCCCCTTCAGTTTCCATCAAGGCTTTTATTTCATTCATTTTGCGCGTGCACGCTCCAAGCCTCCCTTTGCGCGACGCGCTGAGCCATTTAAATCTCTCATTTGCGCCAGCTCCAGCCGGCATTTCATCCACAATTAATTCCGTCATTATTCACAGGTTGTTTATAAACATTGGCCCGTGTTTGTAGAATTAATTCATTGTTTCATTTCACCACATGTCACAAACATTCGATCCCAAAGCATGAGAAACATTTCCACAAGACATTTCCTCTTCCATCTTTCCGTTCAAAACTTTATGCTTCATGATATCATGTCATTTCGTTTTGTTTGTCAGTGTGCACACTTAATTGATTGATTCCGGTGAGGCCGATGTCCATTAGTGTAACATTTCATTCATAACTTCCAGCGCGACTTTTACTCACGAGTCCGCTGAGGCCGATGTCTGTGTCTAGGTCCGTAAAGGTCCAGCGCGGGTTCCGATGCGCTGGATCATCCACATATCCACAGGTTGCGGTGTTTTCAGACAAAATGTGACGGCATTTTGACCGGCAACCGGCTTCCAGCCGCCGTCCTTTGTTCAGGGGTTTCACTGTGGTTGTGACGCGCTCCAATAAAAAAAAAACAATCACTGCATCTCTTGGATAAAAAAAAAGGCGATTTATTTGTGCCTGGTTTGCAGTAACACACAACTTAGGATTCACGCTAAAAGAAAAGTAAAATGAAATAACTGAGAGCGGTCTGAAAACATTATGGCTCCCCTGTCCTGTCTCATCTGAACCAGCTGTTCCACTCTCCCCTTTTGTGTCCTCATTTCCTGGGAGGTGGCTCATTACAATAAACACAATGAATATAGAATAATATATAGAATAATCAAACAGTCAAATTAAATTATGAACCTCATCTTAGCAGCTATGTGCAATAATATTAATGATAATAAGGATCAAACAAAATATGCAAATATGGCTCTAATAGTCTTAATGTCTTAATGTCTTAATGTCCTAATGTCTTAATGTCTTAATGTCTTAATGTCTTAATGTCTTAATGTCCTAATGTCTTAATGTCTTAATGTCTTAATGTCTTAATGTCTTAATGTCCTAATGTCCTAATGTCCTAATGTCTTAATGTCCTAATGTCTTAATGTCTTAATGTCTTAATGTCTTAATGTCCTAATGTCTTAATGTCTTAATGTCTTAATGTCTTAATGTCTTAATGTCCTAATGTCTTAATGTCTTAATGTCTTAATGTCCTAATGTCTTAATGTCTTAATGTCTTAATGTCTTAATGTCTTAATGTCCTAATGTCCTAATGTCTTAATGTCTTAATGTCTTAATGTCTTAATGTCTTAATGTCCTAATGTCTTAATGTCTTTGTGACGGCATTTTGACCGGCAACCGGCTTCCAGCCGCCGTCCTTTGTTCAGGGGTTTCACTGTGGTTGTGACGCGCTCCAATAAAAAAAAAACAATCACTGCATCTCTTGGATCAAAAAAAAGGCGATTTATTTGTGCCTGGTTTGCAGTAACACACAACTTAGGATTCACGCTAAAAGAAAAGTAAAATGAAATAACTGAGAGCGGTCTGAAAACATTATGGCTCCCCTGTCCTGTCTCATCTGAACCAGCTGTTCCACTCTCCCCTTTTGTGTCCTCATTTCCTGGGAGGTGGCTCATTACAATAAACACAATGAATATAGAATAATATATAGAATAATCAAACAGTCAAATTAAATTATGAACCTCATCTTAGCAGCTATGTGCAATAATATTAATGATAATAAGGATCAAACAAAATATGCAAATATGGCTCTAATATACCAGCCCCTAATTGCTTACTACGTAACAATTACCAAAATAATACATTAACAGAGCCATTACAATAATGCAAGACATTAGCTTTTACTAAGAAGGTTCATTCTTATCAATAGTCCATATGTAAGTGTACACTCATCATGTGTATCAGTCCAGTTCCGCTCTTCTAAGTCACTGAAAGAGAAAGAGACTAATAAACTCAGTCAGCTGCCTCCAGAAGCAGACAGAGTTTAGTGATCGGTCTCTGAATTGTGCTAGTTTTGGTTTTCACCAAAACACTTCGAACAAGGCCCTTGGATCCTGGAAGAGCCTTGACTACTCGTCCGAGGAGCCAGGTGTTTCTTGGGGCATTGTCGTCTATGATGACAACGAGATCTCCAGGAGTGAAGTTTCTTTTAATGGTATTCCACTTGTGTCGCTCCTGCACAAGTGGGATGTATTCTCTGGCCCATCTTCTCCAGAATAAGTCAGCCGTATACTGCACCTGCCTCCATCTTTTCCTTGAATAGATGTCTCTTTTCTGGAAAAGTCCGGGGGGTATGATGGGATTTGTTTTTAAAAGAAGCAGATGATTTGGTGTTAGCGGCTCAAGGTCATTTGGGTCACTGGTTACTGTTGTAATTGGTCTGTCATTCATGATCGCTTCCACTTCACACAAGGCTGTATGTAGCCCATCATCATCCAGAGTTTGTTCCTTTAAGACAGAGTAGAGGATCTTTTTAACCAGTCTAATTAGCCTTTCCCAGACACCGCCGTGATGAGCTCCAGAGGGGGGGTTGAATGTCCAGTCAATTCCCTTTTTGAGAAGTGATCTTTGGATTTTGTCATTATCCAGCTGTTTCACAGACTCTCCCAGTTCCCTCTGTGCACCTATGAAGTTGGTGCCTTGGTCTGATCTGATGCTTTTCACTGAGCCTCGACGGCAGATGAATCGACGAATAGCATTTATGCATGCATCTGTATCCAGTTGACTGGCAACCTCCAGGTGAACAGCACGGCTTACAAGGCAAGTGAATATTACTCCCCATCTCTCAACCAGAGCACGGCCACGTTTCACCTCAATGGGTCCAAAATAATCGACACCGACGTGAGTGAAGGGTGGAAGATCTGGTGTAACTCTGTCTAGAGGGAGATCAGCCATCTTCTGCTCTCCTGCTTTGGCTTGTTGTCGTCTGCAAAACACACAGCATTTGATAATTTTTCTTGCTGAAGAGTTGGCACCAGACAGCCAATATCGCTGGTGAAGTTTGGAGAGCATGTGACCTCGCCCAGAGTGACCAATCTGTCTGTGAATGTGACTCAGTATTAACCTTGACACGTGAGAATGTTTAGGTAGAATCTTGGGGTGCTTTATCTCTGTGGGCATAGCCATCTTCCTTGTTCTTCCTCCCACCCTCAGGATATCAGCATCAATGATAGGGTCCAGCTTATACAGGGGACTTCCTTTTTTGCACAGTTTTCCTTGCTCCAGAGTGATTACTTCCTCCTTATAATGCTGCCTCTGTTCATAGCAGATGATGGCATTTTCTGCCTTTTCCATATCTTCTACTGAGAGACCTGTGACTGCAGGCATTTTGAGGAAGAGCATCTGATCTTTCATTTTTATTTTATTTTGTCCAATCTGTGCACATTCCTTTTTCCTTTTCCTGTTCATCTGTAGGAGGAGATTCTTTAGTTTCAACATCCAGGCTACAGCTCTTTTCAAGTCATCCCATGATGAATAATATTCAATAAGCTTGCTTGTGGGATTTTTCTCTGGGGTAGAGATGACTGTGCTACTTACAATAGCTTCTTTCCTCACCTCTGGATCATCTGGGAGGATGGAGCTGAGCTCTACAAGATTTTCTGGCCATTCTGTTTCTGATTTTTCCAGAAACTCTGGTCCTTGAAGCCATCTCTTGGAGCTGAGAAAGGGTTCAATCTTCAGTCCTCGAGATGCATCATCAGCTGGGTTGTGTTTGGAATCTACAAACCTCCACTGACTCACCTTTGACAAGTTATGGATCACTGCAATCCTGTTTGCCACAAATGTGCGAAATCTCCTTGTTTTATTACGGAGATATTTCAGGACAGACTGGCTGTCAGTCCAGAAGGTTGATTCTTGGAGTTCGATTTTAAGTTCAGAGCGAAGCATTCTGTCCATTCGTGAAGCCAGTGTGGCAGCAGTGAGCTCCAGTCTTGGGATAGTCGTCGCTTTGAGTGGAGTTACTCTTGACTTTCCCATCACAAATGCAACATGTACATCTTCAGAGGCATTTGTGAACCTTAGGTAACTTGCGGTTCCATAACCTTGTTCACTTGCATCACAAAAGTTATGCAGTTGTACAGTTTTTACTTGGCCAAAGTTTTTTGGTTTCACACACCTGTCAATTTGGAATCTGGCCAGCTCATCCAGCTCTTTAAGCCACTGTTGCCATGGTTTTAACAGTTCCACAGGAATCACTTCATCCCATCCACACTTAGCTTTACAGAGTTGTTGAAGGATTTGCTTGGCTTTCAGTATGAAAGGGGCAAGAAAACCAAGCGGATCATACACTGAGCTAACAATGGAAAGTATGTTTCTTCTGGTGGGACTTTTGTTGTTAACAGTGACACGAAAGCTGAATATATCATTCTCGATGTCCCAGTATAGTCCTAATGCTCTGTCATTAGGCAGTTTTTCCCTGTCCAGATCCAAGTTCTTAATTTGCTTTGCTCTGTCATCATCAGGGATGGATGCCAACACAATACGACTATTACTAACCCACTTGGTTAGTTTGAATCCTCCAAGGGAGCACATTTCTCTGAGGTCCTTAACAAGGCGTATTGCTTGCTTCTCTGTTGGAACTGACCTGAGACAATCATCAACATAAAAATTAGACTTGACTGTGTCAGACACTTCTCCATCAAATGTGTTACTGTTATCCTCTGCAGTTTTTTGTAGTGCAAAGTTTGCACAGGTTGGAGAAGATACAGCACCGAACAGATGAACTGTCATTCTATATTCCTTTAATTCTTTGCTTGTATCTCCCTCCGGCCACCATAGGAATCTGAGCAAGTTTCTGTCCTCTTCATGAACTCTCACCTGGTGAAACATACTTTCAATATCTGCCATAACTGCAACTGGCTCGTGCCGGAATCTGAGCAGAACACCGATAAGAGAGTTAGCCAAGTCTGGGCCTTGTAGGAGTACATTATTGAGTGATGCGCCTTTAAAGGTTGATGCACAATCAAAGACCACACGGAGGGTTTTTTTACGCTTATGATACACGCCGTGGTGAGGTATGTACCACAATCTGCCATTCACTGGTTTTAAATCTTCTGGTGGTACATTCTCAGCATAACCTTTTCTGATGATGTCACTCATGAAGTCTCTGTACTCATTGGCATAAACTTGATCCTTTTGAAATTTTCTTTTGAGATGTAACGTTCGTTGTTCTGCCATTTGATAGTTGTTTGGCATGCTGATGTTTCTGTCACGAAGAGGTAAAGGTAAGTAGTAGTGGCCATCCTTGAGAATAACAGAACTTGAAGCAATCTGCATGAACTGTTGGTCATCAACTGACATCTCCATTTTCTCCTCGTAGTCTTTCTCTGGGAAGTCATGTGCATATTGTCTTTCCAGGAGCCTTTCAATGTGCACAATGGAGATTCGGTTCACGGATGCCACGGTGCATTCCTTTTCCATAGCAGCAGAGACATTGAGTGGACCATTAACCACCCATCCTAGCTGTGTCCTAACTGCATATGGTCCATTTCTTTGGC
This sequence comes from Trachurus japonicus, assembly GCF_045865225.1. NCBI lineage: Eukaryota > Metazoa > Chordata > Actinopteri > Carangiformes > Carangidae > Trachurus > Trachurus japonicus. The sequence goes on from NC_140914.1 coordinate 77,526, forward strand.
TATTAATGATTCTCCAGGGTTCCATAGCCATTGGTACATTTACTCCAATAAGAAGATCCACGTCAGCATTTATTTCCTTTACCTTGATTTCCTGCAAGTAAGGCCACTTGTGTAAATCCGCCTGCGTGAGAATGTTTTTCTTCGTCACAGGGATTTTGTCTTGAGTATATAACTTTGGCAGTGTCAGATAAGTACCATCTTCATCTATATGACCAACCTCCAGACCGGTTAGCTCATAGCTCTTAACTGTTTTTTCTGTCCCCATAGTCTGCAGAAGAACTTCAGTTCTGCGGCCTCTAGCGTTGAGCTTCCTCATGAGGTTCTCTGTACAAAATGTGTCAGTGCTGCCGGGGTCCAGGAAGGCATAGGTAGGTACACTCTTATTTCCATTACAAAGTTTAACCAGCACTGGAACTATGGCCAGTATACAGTCTCTACCAGCCCCAGTTGCCTCACCCTCTCCCAGTGACACGAGAGCACTGCTGATCGATGTTTCTTCAGGTGTAGCTGCCATACTATGTAGCTCTGCTTTGTGTGTATATGTCTCAGGTTTGGGAGATCTCTTTATGTGCAGAATAGTGGGGTGTTTGGCCTGACAAGTCTGACATTTCATTCTTCTTTTGCAGTTTCTACTCAGATGCCCCACTTTCAAACATCCAAAACACAATCCATTTTCTCTGAGGAACTCAATTTTAGCTTCATGAGGTTGTGCATTTATTTTCCGACATTCAGCTATGAGATGCTTACCAGCACAAAAGGAGCATGAGGGGTCATGAGTGCTGGAGTTGGAGTTGCCTTTAATGGTCAATTTCTCTTGTGCTCCTTTTTCTTCTTTACTGTCAGACACCATTGCCACTGTGGTAGCAAAGCTGCTTCCTTTACTTTTAAATCTGTTTGGTTTTGTATCTGTGGTAGGTTTGGCCCTTAAAGTCCTAATATGTGTAATAGGATCATTAATATCACCAAAAAGAGGATCTTGTAGTATCTTAGCTTGCCTTTCAGTGAATGTCACCAGGTCCTGCAATCTTGCTCGTGTGTTTCTGTGTTCCAAAATGTCACAGGCTGCCGTCCTCCACCTCTCCCGTAGTTTATAAGGGAGTTTTGAAACAATGAGCTTTAAGTTGGACGGTAGGTCAAGCTCCTCCATGTCCTGCAAACCTCTCATGGCAGTACAACAGCCTCTTAAGAAAAGTGCATAACTTTGCAGTGCTTTTCCATCCTCTGGCTTTATATTGTTCCAGTTCAGAGCTTTAGCCATATAAGCATTTGCAATCTTTATATCATTTCCAAAATGCATCTTTAACAGTCTCTTGGCCTCCACAAAGCCTGCTACAGCATCCATATGAAGACAGCTACGGACCAACTCCTGGCAGGGTCCAGATGTATACTGCTCCAGGTAATATAACATATCTTGGCAGTTGTTTGTTTTCTCCTCAATGTTATGCTGAAATGCCCTCATAAACATTTGATAATTAAGAGGGTTTCCATCAAAAACTGGAATTTCACGTGCAGGAAGTGATATTTGTTTATGCTGCAAAACCAACAAATCAGCAATATCATTTTGTCTCTGCATTGCAGTCAAGAAATTGTCATCATTGCTTTTCATGTTAATCCCAGCACCTGTTGCTATTTGTGGAGAACTCTGGACGGTAGGACCACGCTGTGGTAGAGTAATATGTTTTATTTTCTTATCTTGGGGTGGAGAGCTTGTTATTGGTTTGCGTTGTTGGATTAAATACCTTTGGAGTGGTGTTTTGGGAATCGCTCCAAGCTCTGCAAATTCAACAGGAGATGTTACTGGATTCACTGTAACATCTGTGTTTTCCTGGTAAGTTTCCTGGTAAGTTTCAAAGTATTCATTCATGCCATCCCCATATTGTGCTTGTGATACATGTGTTGGTAAGTTTTGTTCGTTTTGAGATTCAAAGTTTTCCAGCACCTTTAACTTTGCCTCAGATTCAGCCAGATTCATTTCCAGCTCCATTTGTTCCATTTTGCCTTTTAATTGAGCCTTCTCCATGTCCAGGGCCTGTTTCCTTTCTAAAGCTGCTGCCCGGGCCAGCAGAGCAGCTCTTTCTGTGGCAACTTTAAGGCGTGCTGAGGCAACTGAAGAAGATGTGGTGGCTTTTGATTCTGCACGTTTGGAAACTTGTGACCTCTTTGAAATGTTAGAAATGCTGTCCTGAGGTCCAATGAGGGTCTGAGGATCTGTTTGAGAGGTTTTCCACTTTTCCACATCCTTAAGGAAATCCGCAAACCTGGACAATTTTGGTTCATACCAATCAATTCTCTCATCTTCCTTTACTTCTTCAGACAGAAACTCTTGGACTGATTCATGAACCTCCTTAAAATCTTCAAGTGATCTCTTAAACAAGGCAACAGATTCATTCACTTTTTCAACATCCCCTTCAGTTTCCATCAAGGCTTTTATTTCATTCATTTTGCGCGTGCACGCTCCAAGCCTCCCTTTGCGCGACGCGCTGAGCCATTTAAATCTCTCATTTGCGCCAGCTCCAGCCGGCATTTCATCCACAATTAATTCCGTCATTATTCACAGGTTGTTTATAAACATTGGCCCGTGTTTGTAGAATTAATTCATTGTTTCATTTCACCACATGTCACAAACATTCGATCCCAAAGCATGAGAAACATTTCCACAAGACATTTCCTCTTCCATCTTTCCGTTCAAAACTTTATGCTTCATGATATCATGTCATTTCGTTTTGTTTGTCAGTGTGCACACTTAATTGATTGATTCCGGTGAGGCCGATGTCCATTAGTGTAACATTTCATTCATAACTTCCAGCGCGACTTTTACTCACGAGTCCGCTGAGGCCGATGTCTGTGTCTAGGTCCGTAAAGGTCCAGCGCGGGTTCCGATGCGCTGGATCATCCACATATCCACAGGTTGCGGTGTTTTCAGACAAAATGTGACGGCATTTTGACCGGCAACCGGCTTCCAGCCGCCGTCCTTTGTTCAGGGGTTTCACTGTGGTTGTGACGCGCTCCAATAAAAAAAAAACAATCACTGCATCTCTTGGATCAAAAAAAAGGCGATTTATTTGTGCCTGGTTTGCAGTAACACACAACTTAGGATTCACGCTAAAAGAAAAGTAAAATGAAATAACTGAGAGCGGTCTGAAAACATTATGGCTCCCCTGTCCTGTCTCATCTGAACCAGCTGTTCCACTCTCCCCTTTTGTGTCCTCATTTCCTGGGAGGTGGCTCATTACAATAAACACAATGAATATAGAATAATATATAGAATAATCAAACAGTCAAATTAAATTATGAACCTCATCTTAGCAGCTATGTGCAATAATATTAATGATAATAAGGATCAAACAAAATATGCAAATATGGCTCTAATAGTCTTAATGTCTTAATGTCTTAATGTCCTAATGTCTTAATGTCTTAATGTCTTAATGTCTTAATGTCTTAATGTCCTAATGTCTTAATGTCTTAATGTCTTAATGTCTTAATGTCTTAATGTCCTAATGTCCTAATGTCCTAATGTCTTAATGTCCTAATGTCTTAATGTCTTAATGTCTTAATGTCTTAATGTCTTAATGTCCTAATGTCCTAATGTCCTAATGTCTTAATGTCTTAATGTCCTAATGTCTCAATGTCTCAATGTCTCAATGTCCTAATGTCTTAATGTCTTAATGTCTTAATGTCCTAATGTCTTAATGTCTTAATGTCTTAATGTCTTAATGTCCTAATGTCTTAATGTCTTAATGTCTTAATGTCCTAATGTCTTAATGTCTTAATGTCTTAATGTCTTAATGTCTTAATGTCTTAATGTCTTAATGTCTTAATGTCCTAATGTCTTAATGTCTTAATGTCTTAATGTCTTAATGTCCTAATGTCTTAATGTCTTAATGTCCTAATGTCTTAATGTCTTAATGTCTTAATGTCCTAATGTCTTAATGTCTTAATGTCTTAATGTCTTAATGTCTTAATGTCTTAATGTCCTAATGTCTTAATGTCTTAATGTCTTAATGTCCTAATGTCTTAATGTCTTAATGTCTTAATGTCTTAATGTCTTAATGTCCTAATGTCTTAATGTCTTAATGTCTTAATGTCTTAATGTCTTAATGTCCTAATGTCCTAATGTCTTAATGTCTTAATGTCTTAATGTCCTAACATCCTAACGTCCTCGTGTCCTCAGGAGAGTTCCCTGCAGAGCGACGACCAGTGGCAGCTCAACAAGATCTGTAACTCTGATTACATCATCAGTTCCATCGACACGAAACACGAGACGCAGCGCAGCTCCGTGAGTATTGATCTGTTATCGGTGGCTGATTGATCGACTGGTTCTAGGTGGCTGATTATGGGATGGCTGCTGCTGCCAGGACACTATGGTATTCCAAGGAATTCTCCTTCTTTCCTCTTCTTCCGAGGAAATCCTACTTCCCAAGGGCAAAATCTCCTCCACAATTTTTGCTCAATTGTCACCAAACTTGCTACAGAGCATCTCTAGACCATCCTCCACAAAACTGGTTTCTCAGATTTTTGATTTATCCAAAATTGAGCCTCTCAAAAACTGAATTTTCTAGAACATTTTGTTAAAACATTTCCATGCTGTCCAGATATGTATTAACAGATTTTTGTTTAGAAACTCAATTTGTGACATTTTGACCATTTTTGAAATCTGCCTTTACATCAGCTGCTGCCTGGCTTTGACTCCCTGAGTCTATTAGAGAAGACACACGGCAGGTCTCACTCACAGACAATTAGCTCAGTGAGTTAGCTGCTGGTTCTTGGTGTTGGATAATGTGGGTTCAAGTCCCAACAAGGGAGTTGATGATAACACATCAAAATACCAGATGGTCTTTGTGAAACAAATGTACAAAGTCTTAGAGTTATTTAGTAGTAGATGTTTGACAAACATAGTTTAACTTTAGCTCAAAAACTGACTTTTCTTTTTACAGTGGTGTCAATCTGTCTGCACGACAGTGAATGTCTCAGTCAGTTAGTGAAGCCACTGTTGAACTGCCACTCGTTAATTAGCTCAGTGCGATAGACAACGGTCTTTGGTTCTAGAGGTTGTGGGTTCAATCCTCAACTGGTCCAACATGAACATTACAAGGTTCAACTGTCCTGTCTGTTGTTTGTTGCTCAGAATTCACCTAAAAACTACAGCCCGGACCGACCCATCGCTATGGGAACCATTGATTGACTTATTATCGGTGGCATAGTGATTGATTTATTATCGGTGGCTTATTGATTGATTTATTATCGGTGGCTTATTGATTGATTTATTATCGGTGGCGTATTGATTGATTGATTTATTATCGGTGGCGTATGATTGGCTGATTCCAGGTCCTGAAGCTGCTGCTGATTTCCAAACAACTGGTGGAATACTGGGAGATCTCCAGCCACTTCCTGCCCGGCGGTCCGGCCGAGCGCAACCAGATCTCCTCCAGACTGGCCGAGCTGAGGGAGGGAATCCAGATGCTGATCACGGTGACAACACACACACACACACACACACACACACACACTGAGCAGGACAGCATATGTGAGTATATTTCGATGGATATATGATATGTGTTATTATAATGTATATTCTGTAGAATTAATGTATATACAATATAAGTATGATGTGTTAGTAGATGTGTAATGATGTATACATATATGATATGTAGAAATGTGGGTAATAGGATTAGTATGTGAACAATTAATATAACGAAGAATGAATGAAGCACAGTTAAGAAATGTAAACACTCACTCTGTTTTTGTTTTGTTAGGTTAAGCATATCGCTCACTTGTTTTTTTGTTTTTAATTTTTATAATTTTTATTATGTTTTGTGTTTTCAACTGTATATTAAACAAGCAGCTGTGTGACCCCCCCCCCCCTGCTCCTGCAGACCAATCAGGACGGAGCGGAGCTGTTCTCCGACGGCGCCGTGCTCCCATTGGATCCGCCCTACGGGAACTTGGTCTGCTTCAAGAAGGACATGCACAAGGTTCACTTCACTTCGTCTTTATTTCATGAATGAACCCCAATGGGGAGTTTGTGTTGCAGCTCACAGAATCACATAAAGGTAAAAACATTACAACACAGAGACACATAGTGACATAGACGCATCATTATAAATAACAATATTCAATTCAATTCAATTCAATTTATTTAAAGTGGGACAGTGCAAGTTCATGAACGAAACAAAATCGTAAACAAGCCGGATTGTAAATAGAATATGCACTAATTGTGATCATATAAGAGATAAAATATAGGAAATACCGTTAAAACACTGAATACAAAATCCAAGATAACACTGTTAAGAACAAAGTGGTGAAGTAAAGTGCAAAGTCTCACACAGAGGAGAGACAGTACGGTGCCAGTACAGACTTAAACCGGTTACAACCAGACGTTATGTCGAGGCGTGTGTGTGTGTGTAGGGTAGGGTGATGATGTAACGATGATGTAACAATGATGTAATGATGATGTGTGTCTCTGCAGGTGGAGACGTACCTGACGGTGGCGAAGTGTCGTCTCTCTACAGAAGCCAACTGCACGCTGTAGCGCCGTCCAATCACAGCCCGGCTGTAGCGCCGTCCAATCACAGCCCGGCTGTAGCGCCGTCCAATCACAGCCCGGCTGTAGCGCCGCCCAATCACAGCCCGGCTGTAGCGCCGACTAATCACAGCCCGGCCCGGCGCTGGTGACCTCATCCTGGCTGTTGTTAAGCTCCGCCCCCCCTGTTAGCATTAGCCTTAGCCTCAGTCCAAACTGATGTCATGGTGATGTTGTTGTTGTCAACGTGTGAAATAAAGTTTGGTCATTCAGTCACTCGGTTCCTTCTTCATCTTCAGCTTTATGTTTATTTCCTCCTCTTCTCCCAGACCCTTCCTTCCTTCCTTCCTTCCTTCCTTCCTTCCTTCCTCACCTCTTCTCATTGTCATTGTTATAAAAACAACAACAATGAAAGGCAGTTTAGCAACTTCTCATGGCAATAAAACATTCAGGCATCCAAAGAAAATATAATAAATAAATAATAAAACTGTAGTGGCAATCTAACTACAAAATATAATAAATAAAACTGTAGTGGTAATCTAACTACAAAATATAATAAATAAAACAAAATATAATGAATAAAACTGTAGTGGTAATCTTAGAGCAGTAGTATAAACAAGAAACATGTCCACAACCCTGGACCTCATGACTGGCAACCCAGCAAACTAACCTCTCAACCACAGAGGGAGATAAAACATGCAGAATTTTATACCGTGATAAATCAAACACTGTCCAATGCAGCTGTAGTTTACACAGTTTAAACAGGGAGCAAGTTATCAGAAATCAACAGAGGAAGACTGGGGGAATGATTCACTAACGAAGTGGCCAGGGCTGGATTTGAACCTGCAAACTTCAGTCCATCAGCCCAGTGAGCTAACCACTTCACCATAGTTACATTCAATGAGAAAAGGGTAAAAGAAATCCCTGTATAAGAGGCTCACTGAAGAAAGAAAAGAAGTAAGAAATGCTTGTGCAAAGAGAGAGGCCACTTTAGCATTTCTTATTACAAGTGTAACAAGGACCTGTAAGTACACCAAAATACACTATGTATTTACAATGTAAGTACATGTTATTACATACGGTTACATAGGTAATTACACTGTAATTAATTAGGTAGATACACAGGAACAAGGACCCCTTAAAATAAAGTGTTACCCTTTTTTGTGACTTGTGGCTATTTTTTGATGAAATCAAACAAAGTATAATGCCCATTCCAGCGAATTAAAAAGTTGAGCTCCTGCTACTCTGCTGTGAAAAAAAATTGCATTGGGCTGAATGGCAGAGAGAGAGCACCCAGGCTGCAGAATTAGCAAATAGTGCAAGCCGTGACTGATCACCATACAAATGTTTGACCGAGGTGGGAATCGAACCCACAACCTCATGTTCAATAGAATTCCACTCTGCCTCTAGGCCACAGTGTGCACACAGTTGCAAAGACTGTTGTCTGTTGATGAGCTGCACTCTGTCTCACTCTGAAGTTAACGAGCCCAAAGCTGTACCTGTTGGAAACACTGTCAACAATTTCTGTGAATTTCAGGCTGAGAGCAGCAGTTTCAACATGAAGCAAGTTATCAGAAGTCAACAGAGGATGACTGGGAAAATAATTCACCATAATTGTTGTTGAGGCAAGATTTGAACCAGCAACCTTCAGGTCTCCAGCCCAGCAAGCTAACCACTAGGCTACAGACAGAGACAGTATGTGAGGGGCAAAGAAAACCTTTAATAAGAGGATCACTGGCTTCTGCTTAAAAAAGAAAGTAAGGAAAGTTACTACAGAGAGCACACACATAAGCATGTTGTCATTGATTGTAATGTGATGATGTGCTGCAAACTGTGGCACTAGCAGTATTTGGTATCGATTTCAAAGGAAATATCAGCAAATTTCTGGATAAACTGTTCTGAGATAATAGAGAGAAGAAGTCACAAAGATCATTCATAGTTTTCAGTGACGTGACTCGCGCAGGAGGATAAAACATCTGTTCAACGACACGACTGGACAATGTACAGAGCAGCAGTAAGGGCTGGTAATTTTTACCGTCTATCAACCCACGAAGACTTAGGTCATCTCACTGGTCATGAAACGTTGTCAAACTCTAAGTTTTTGGGCGATTGTGAACCACATACAGCTTTCGTTGCTGTTTTTTTTCTCCCACCGCTGTATCAGTCAGTGAAAGCAGTCCCTGCCTGGAGGATCCCTCGCCTAAAAGCCCAGGTAAACGCGGTAAAAGTACAGCTGTCATTTCGGAGGTGAACATATGGTTATCCCCATATTTACACTTGCTCAAGTCGAAAAAAAAGTCCGCTCGTATCTGAACATCTCTATATTGCTGCTGCCGCCGCCGTAGTGGCAGCAGCAACAACAACATCCTTCTCTACAAACAAATGTTTTTCGTCCTAGTCTCAAAATGTGTCCACAAAAGCAAACGTAATGACTCAACTGTGGAAAGCTTGCCAGGCCTATAGTTACGGTTGCTAACGTAGGATTGGACAATAGCCGTTTGTGGGAGGAGTTGGCGAAGGGTCAATTGAGGGTGATGGAGGGGAGCAGAATTCAACATCACATAACAAGATTGCTCAGCCTGGATTCGAACTAGTGACCTTAGGGTTGGCAAGCAGCCACCTTACCAACTGGACTACAGACAGAGTTGTGGAGAAGAGAGGTTGAGACTTTGATGAATGTGAGATTTTTCAATGATGCTTAAAAAAAGAAGAAAATAGTATAAATGAGCCACAACAAGTAAGTAGAGGACTTTTTTGTGACCTGTGACTATTTTTTGGTGAATTAAAATGAATGAATGTTTTTTTGCCTCTCTCCACTCTGGCACCACTCTAGCTCTGCTCGTTAGATGCAACACACACCCATTATAAAGCTGAAAAAAATCAGAAAAAGTGAAATATTTGAAAAAGTATAAAAAGTATGAAAAATTTGAATACATCCAGAAAGTCCAGAAAAAGCAAGTTATGTCCATGAAGCAAGTTATCAGAAGTCAACAGAGGACGACTGGGAAAATAATTCACTATAATTGTTGTTGAGGCAAGATTTGAACCAGGAATCAAACCCACAACCTCATGATCACTAAACCTTTACTCTGCCGCTTCGCCACAGAGAGCACAGATATGAGCATGTTGCCATTGTAATGTGATGATGTGCTGCAAACGGTGGCAGTAGCAATTAATGCGTCTCTTAACGAACACCTGTAACCAATTGAGGGTGGGGGAGGGGAGCAGAATTCAACATCACATAACAAGAGTGCTCCCCTTGGATTCGAACCAGTGACCTTGGGGTTGGCAAGCGGCCACCTTACCAACTGGACTACAAACAGAGTTGTAGAGAAGAGAGGTTGAGACTTTGATGAATGTGAGATTTTTCAATGATGCTTAAAAAAAAGAAGAAAATAGTATAAATGAGCCACAACAAGTAAGTAGAGGACTTTTTTGTGACCTGTGACTATTTTTTGGTGAATTAAAATGAATTAAAAAGCACTTAACAGCAAGTTACAAAGTATATTTTTTGGGCATTTACGCCTTTATAGATAGTACAGTTGAGACAGACAGGAAACGGGGAGGCAGAGAGAGGGATGACATGCAGCAAATGGCGCCCGACGCGGGACTCGAACCGGGGCCGACCGCAGCGAGGACTGTGCCTCTATACATGGGGCGCCCGCTCTAACCACTACGCCACGCGACGCCCCCAGAAGACAAGTGTGGCTACAAAACTGGAGAAAATCATGTGTCTAGAGTTTAATTTGTGGCCGTGCTGACAGTTTAGCCAGAAAAACTCTAGAATGTTTTTTTGCCTCTCTCCACTCTGGCTGACAATGTCACCACTCTAGCTCTGCTCGTTAGACGCAACACACACCCATTATAAAGCTGGATTTTGTCAAAAAACGTAATGATTTTAAAACTGCCAAATATCAGAAACTGTTGAAGATATCAATAAGCTGAGTCATAGAGGAACACTTGACTGACGACTGAAAGAAGTAAGAAGATTTGAAGAGTTTGAAGACTGTTCCAATGCATTCTCTATGGGGGAAAAAAAAATCAGAAAAAGTTAAATATTTGAAAAAGTATGAAAAATTTGAATACATCCGATAAAGTCCAGAAAAAGCTGCACGTTTTGATATATGAATTGTTGAAATAGCACAAAGTATGAAGGACTAGAAGAAGACCGTAAAAAGGCGGAAGAAAATGGCCGAACAGAAGAACAATAGACCTTTTCAGAGAGTATAAACAACTAGAAAAAGCATTTCCAAGAATGGAAATGGTGTGACTGCTGACAGCAGCTGAATGCTGTTGCAGAATTAGCAAATAGTGCAAGCAGTGATCACCATACAAATGTTTGACCAAGGTCGGAATCGAACCCACAACCTCATGGTCATTAGACTTCCACTCTGCCTCTAGGCCACGGTGCGCACACAGTTGCAGAGACTGTTGTCTGTTAATGATCTGCACACTGTCAACATCAAGAAAGCTTGAGAGTCAAGCTTGAATGACTTAGAATGAAAATTTCTGTGAATTTCAGGCTGAGAGCAGCAGTTTCAACATGAAGCAAGTTATCAGAAGTCAACAGAGGACAACTGGGAAAATAATTCACTATAATTGTTGATGAGGCAAGATTTGGACCAGTAATCGAACCCACAACCTCATGATCACTAAACCTTTACTCTGCCAATTCGCCACAGAGAGCAGAGACATAAGCATGTTGCCATTGTAATGTGATGATGTGCAGAGAGCTCCCTGGCTGCATTTAAAAAATATTTTAAATTATTATCTAAGTCTCTTTGCATTTTTGACCAGAATTTTAGCCAGAAGACAAGTGTGGCTACAAAACTGGAGAAAATAATTTGTCTAGAGTTTAATTTGCAGAAAAAGTTAAATATTTTAAAAAGTATAAATAGTTAAAAAGAGAAAAGTAATGCAGATAAAGTTCAAAAAAAGCTGCACGTTTTGATATATGAATTGTTGAAATAGCACAACACCTAACACACTAACCATATGGCCACAGAGAACCTGAGTTACAATGAGCTTTATACTATGAGGAATCAAAGACTGTCCAATGACAGCTGAATAATTGGAATCAAAAGTCAAGCAATGATGTGAAATGACTGAGGCAGGAATCGAACCCATGACCATATGTTCACTAAGCCTTTACTCTGCCACTCGGCTACAGAGAGCACACTGCTTTCAAAACTGTTGTCATTCATTGTAATGTGATGATGTGCTGCAAACTGGTATGAGTAATCAAGGAGATAACAAACACCTGTAACCAATTGAAGGCGGGGGAGGAGAGCAGAATTCAACATAACATAACAGGAGTTCTTCCCCTGGATTCGAACCAGTGACCTTAGGGTTGACAAGCGGCCACCATAACCCCTACACTACAGTGGAGTTGTGGAGAAGAGAGGTTGAGACTTTGATGAATGTGAGATTTTTCAATGATGCTTAAAATAAAAAGAAATGAGTATAAATTAGCCACACCAAGTAAGGAGAGGACTTTTTTGTGACCTGTGACTATTTTTTGGTGAATTAAAATGAATTAAAAAGCACTTAACAGCAAGTTACAAAGTTGAGCTCCTTCTCCTGCTGCTATGAAAAAAATGCATTGGGCTGAATGAGAGCAGAGAGCTCCCTGGCTGCATTTAAAAAATATTTTAAATTATTATCTAAGTCTCTTTGCATTATTGACCAGAATTTTAGCCAGAAGACAAGTGTGGCTACAAAACTGGAGAAAATAATTTGTCTGGAGTTTAATTTGTGGCCGTGCTGACAGTTTAGCCAGAAAAACTCTAGAATGTTTTTTTGCATCTCCCCACTCTAGCACCACTCTAGCTCTGCTCGTTAGACGCAATACACACACATTATAAAGCTGAAAAAAATCAGAAAAAGTTAAATATTTGAAAAAGTATAAATAGTTAAAAAGAGAAAAGTAATGCCGATAAAGTTCAAAAAAAAGCTGCACGTTTTGATATATGAATTGTTGAAATAGCACAAAGTATGAAGGACTAGAAGAAGACCGTAAAAAGGCGGAAGAAAATGGCCAAACAGAAGAACAATAGTGTGACTGCTTCAGCAGTCACACTAACTAGAAAAAGCATTTCCAAGAATGGAAATGGTGTGACTGCTGAAAGCAGCTGAACGCTGTTGCAGAATTAGCAAATAGTGCAAGCAGTGATCACCATACAAATATTTGACCAAGGTCAGAATCGAACCCACAACCTCATGGTCAGGAGACTTCCACTCTGCCTCTAGGCCACAGTGCACACACAGTTGCAGAGACTGTTGTCTGTTAATGATCTGCACTCTGTCTCACTCTGAAGTTAACGAGCCCAAAGCTGCACCTGTTGGAAACACTGTCAACATCAAGAAAGCTTGAGAGTCAAGCTTGAATGACTTAGAATGAAAATTTCTGTGAATTTCAGGCTGAGAGCAGCAGTTTCAACATGAAGCAAGTTATCAGAAGTCAACAGAGGACGACTGGGAAAATAATTCACTATAATTGTTGTTGAGGCAAGATTTGAACCAGCAACCTTCAGGTCTTCAAACCAGCAAGCTAACCACTAGGCTACAGACAGAGACAGTATGTGAGGGGCAAAGAAAACCTTTGATAAGAGGATCACTGGCTTCTGCTTAAAAAAAAAAGTAAGGAAAGTGCAGAAATTAGCCACAACAAGTAAGTAGAGGACTCTTTTGTGAAAATAGTGCAAGCAGTGATGACCATACAAATGGTTGACCTAGGTAGGAATCGAACCCACAATCTCATGGTCAGAAGACTTTGACTTTGCCTCTAGGCCACAGTGTACACACTGTTGCAAAGACTGTTGTCTGTTGATGAGCTGCACTCTGTCTCACTCTGAAGAGACAGTGTGTGAGGGGCAAAGAAAACCTTTAATAAGAGGATCACTGGCTTCTGCTTAAAAAAAAAGGTAAGGAAAGTGCAGAAATTAGCCACACCAAGAAAGAAGAGGACTTTTTTGTGACCTGTGACTATTTTTTGGTGAATTAAAATGATTTAAAAAGCACTTAACAGCAAGTTACAAAGTTGAGCTCCTTCTCCTGCTGCTGTGAAAAAAATGCATTGGGCTGAATGAGAGCAGAGAGCTCCCTGGCTGCATTTAAAACATATTTTAAATTATTATCTAAGTCTCTTTGCATTTTTGACCAGAATTTTAGCCAGAAGACAAGTGTGGCTACAAAACTGGAGAAAATAATTTGTCTAGAGTTTAATTTGCAGAAAAAGTTAAATATTTTAAAAAGTATAAATAGTTAAAAAGAGAAAAGTAATGCCGATAAAGTTAAAAAAAAAAGCTGCACGTTTTGATATATGAATTGTTGAAATAGCACAAAGTATGAAGGACTAGAAGAAGACCGTAAAAAGGCGGAAGAAAATGGCCGAACAGAAGAACAATAGTGTGAAGTCACACTAAATACAGGTGTTACCAAGGATACTAATTAAGGCTCCATTCCATTTAGTGTACCAGAGCGTTTTCTAATGAGCCACACCTGTCTTTGTTTATACTCTCTGAAAAGGTCTATAGTGTGAATGCTTTCAGCATTCACGCTAACTAGAAAAAGCATTTCCAAAAATGGAAATGGTGTGAATGCTGAAAGCCATTGCTGAACTATGCTGAATTAGCAGAATAAATTGACAAAGACATGTGGAATGGCATACAAGAAACATGTCCAAGGAAGGAATTGAACCCACAACCTTCAGTACATCAGCCCACTGACCTAACCACTTCACCATAGTTACATTCGATGAGAGAAGAGTAAAAGAAATCCCTGCATAAGAGGCTCACTGACTTCTGAAGAGAGGTTGAGACTTTGATGAATGTGAGATTTTTCAATGATGCTTAAAAAAAGAAAGAAAAGAGTATAAATGAGCCATTAGAAGTTTGTCTACAGATCAGAATTTGAATGAAGTCTCTATTCACAGTCTCTCCAATGAGGAGAGAGAACGGCATAAAGGGGCGGTCCTCTCTGTATGTGCAGCCAAGGGATGCGCGTGAATGTGGTGACGTAGGGACGAGGGCGGGGGCTGCTAACTCCATCTGCTGACAGGAAGTTAGACGAAACCACCGGATCGCTTACTGATAGCTTTAATTGTTTTTTTTTAATGAAAAACTACCCGTTATTACTCAACCGCTCCACTTCAGACTGATAGTACTCGACCTCAGGATGACATCCAGAAAATATCAAGTCAATCTGATGTGGAATTTCAGAATAAAAGCCCTCTGAACTTTTCAATTTGTCTGTAGCCTACTCTAATACGACCTTTAAAATACTCTGTTATAAACTGTTTTCTTGTGTGTAACAACATCTCTGTCCCGTCTGTCCGTCCTGGGTGAGGGATCCCTCCTCTGTTGCTCACCCTGAGCTTTCTCCTGGTTTTCCCTGTTAAAAGGGTTTTCCATGGAGTTTTTCCTCAGTGGATGTGAGGGTCTAAGGACAGAGGATGTTGTTATGATGGGATGTAAAGCCCTTTGAGACAGACTGCTGGTAAAAACGGGCTATACTAATAAAATTGCCTTCACATATTTGGTAAATTGTAAATTGTGTGTACTTTGTTATTGTTGTTGTTTGAAAGGCTGCTTGTGTGATGATGTTTTTATATTTGTATGTGCTTTTGTGTTAGATTCATGTTATTTGTTCCTGGTCCGGTACTGCGTACCACTAAAAGATTCAGAGGTGGTACGCAGTACCAGGAAGATCATGAGAGAGATTAAAAAAATAAAATAAAATAAAAAGTAAAACATTTTATAAATCTAATTTCACATGAATTCCCTGTGGTTTGAAATGATTTCTGTGAAATTGTCTCGGTAATCATTATAACACATAGTGTTACGAGATCCCGACCCGATCAAAGACAGAGACATGATCTAGTTTCTGTGCCCTGGGACGTAACACCACCTGCAGCAGCTGCAGTGTGCAGCTGTGCACCGCGGAACGCGCGCCGCTCGCTCGCTCACTGCTGCTGCTGAAGACTGAACCTTTTTTTCCGGTACCATGAAACTTTGCCCTCAGCGCGTCGTGGCGAGTCCTGTCGGGACCGACGCGGACGTTACGCGCGGGCCAGAGCACGCGCTGGGTCTCGGTGCGGCTACAGTCGAGCTCGCGGTCTGTTTATGTGAACGTGGCTCCAGCTGCTCGGTGTGCGCCACAGTGGTGGTGTGTTTAGACCATAATACATCCATGATGGTTTGAAGCAGAGAAAAAACAAACGTGTGTCAAAACAAAACGGAGCTGAAAAATGAAACAATAAGTCAGTTTTTGCACCAGTCTGTGGAAACAGCCTAAAGTGAATGAATGACAGCAACAGTTGTATCATTGAACTACTGGAAGATAAAAGTAATGACTACATGACTTTCCGTTTGTGTTGGGGCATATTTACCATTTTAACTCTGTTTTTACTTAATTGTTAAACCACAGTAGGCTAGAGCTTAAATACAAGTTTGATGAGAAACATTTATTTATTAAAGCAGATATCACTGGCACGGCCGTTTCGGCTAATGCTGTGTTCAAGGCAGGCTTTTGAAACCGTAAGTTACAGCTTCAAGTCACAACTACGACTTGGTAGTGTTCCAGGTAACCCGTAGCTCGTGTTTTTACCGTCCTGTTGTCTGTGAAAGTTCCCTATAACGGCAACTCGTTACTTCCGACCCGTGAACTCGTACCAGATCGAACTGGTATGACTTCACAGGAAGGAAAAACACAAAGTACGAGTTTCCTTGAACGCACCATGAGTTAGCAGCCCCCGCCCTTGTCAGGCATCAATTGGTCCTCGTGCTACGTCACCACATTCACGCGCATCCCTTGGCTGCACACACAGCCCTTCATGCCGTTCTCTCCCCTCATTGGATAACACTTGTATCCCACAAGGAAAATTTTCTCCTCGGGTTACAGCAGAGCAGAGTGACGGAGAGACTCTTGTTTAGGCTGAAATACTTCATGTAAGTGATTGCTGACGGAAAATAGGACTATTTAGGACTTATATTAACAAAAACATTCCACTGATATCTGCTTTGAATGAAGTAGCCAATTTAGAAGCACATGTTTTTTTTCTTCTAATTAAATCGTGGTATTGTATAAGTATCGAGAATCGTGGAAATGTACTAGTATTTATTGGTATCGATATATAAGAAAGCTCCAGCCTCGATGGCGAGACCGCAGGCTGTTTGCAGGCTAGGATATGTTCTTTTTTATTTATTATGGGGACCAATAGGCTACCTGACATTGTCCTGGGCCAGTGGTTAGAATGGTGGGGCCAGCGATCTTCAAAATTTCCTTTATTGTCTACCCCTGACCCAGTCTTCGAAACGTGTACCACACTTTTAACGTTTGTTGCAAAATGTCCCAATTAAAATCAGTAATAATAATAATGCAGAGAAAAATAACTTTTGGTAATAGTACCGGCAAGAATTTAAAACTACTTTCACCCCTGCTGCCCCGGGACTACAGATGAAATTTAGCTGATAGCTAATTCTGGTACGGCTGAGAGCCATGCACTGTCCCTGTTAAATAAACAATTAAATAAATAAATAAATTAAACTGAATCTATTCGTGTTTGGCCATTAAATGTTTTCTAAATCGTCATCAATACATTGTCAATATTTCCTCTGTACTCTGTTTTATTTATGTAATATCATGTCTGACCACTTGGGGGCGACAGACCGCGCTTCCTGCTCACATCAGCCTCACCAGCAGAGGGCGCCGCCGCTCGGCTCTTTCCGTCCACAGTCGTCACTCTCCGCCTCGGAGATGTTCGGCTGAGCTCGGCGGAACTCGGCTGTTAACGGTCGGTGTGTTCAAATCTTCGGCTGCAGCTCCTCCAGGGTTCAAGAGAAGCCGCAGCCGAGAGAAAACAAACAACCAGGAGGACCAGAGAACCGACAGACGGACAGACAGAAGGAGTCTCGGAGTCTCGGGCCGGGATGACGGTGCTGCAGGAACCCGTCCAGGTAAGAACCGTCCGAAGCCCCGAGAGGCAGCCGCGGAGAGGCCGGGTAGAGAGCAGCGGAGAGGCCGGCTGGAGCAGCGGAGAGCCGGGGACTGGCTGCTCTGAGCCGGCCTCTCCGCTGCTCTCTACCCGGCCTCAACGCTGCTGACAGCGGGCTTCAGAGCTGCCCCAGCCCGCGGTGGGAGCTCCGAGGCCCGGCTGGAGCAGCTAGTCCTCGGCTCTCCGCTGCTCTCTACCCGGCACCGACACCCAGGTCCGGTCCGGTCCCAGGCCGCTGCGATCCGGACTCGAACCTGATGCTAATTCATGAGCTAACGTCAGTAGACTGCGGTTGAAACATGTTCAACTGAGAGAAACAACACGCAGCCTGGAGGGCTAGACCTGGTCTGGACCTGGTCTGGGACTGGACCGGGTCTGGACCTGGTCTGGACCTGGTCTGGGTCTGGACCTGGTCTGGACCTGGTCTGGGTCTGGACCTGAACATGGACGTTACAGTTACTAACGTTACTAATGTTACAGTTACAACGTCTGTTGGTCTCATTGTGCTGCAGTCTGGACCGGGTCTGGACCGGGTCTGAGTCTGGACCGGGTCTGGACCGGGTCTGGACCGGGTCTGGACCGGGTCTGACTGTGGGTCAGAGTTCAGATAACACCAGTAGTTGACTCGGTTCACCAGCTGATCAGTGATCGATCACTCAGTTACCGCTGTTAGCAGCGTTAGCCGCGTTAGCACCGCTGCTAGCACCGCTGTTAGCACCGCTGTTAGCACCGCTGCTAACAGGGTAACGTTAGCTCTGTGTCATAGTCGGTATAAATATCTGTGGCTCCGTGTGAAGCTGAATTCTTTTAACGCTAATAACTATGTTAACACTGCTAGCCGTTAGCCGGTTACAACCACAGACTTTCCCTCCGGAGCTACAACTAACGTCAGCTGTTAGCCGGTTAGCTAGCCGTTAGCCGGTTAGCTCATAGACATATATGTGTATGGGTTAGCTAGCCGTTAGCCGTTAGCTCATAGACATATATGTCTATGGGTTAGCTGATCATAGACATATATGTGTATGGGTTAGCTAGCCGTTAGCCGTTAGCTCATAGACATGTCTATGGGTTAGCTAGCCGTTAGCCAGCTAGCTCATAGACATATATGTGTATGGGTTAGCTAGCCGTTAGCCAGCTAGCTCATAGACATATATGTGTATGGGTTAGCTAGCCGTTAGCCAGCTAGCTCATAGACATATATGTGTATGGGTTAGCTAGCCGTTAGCCAGCTAGCTCATAGACATATATGACACATGTCAAATTACTTAGTATTCGACCCCATAACCTCCTGTTGGAACTAACCAGCTGTGATGTCACTGTGATGTCACTCTGACCCTGTGATGTCACTGTGATGTCACTGCAGGCTGCAGTGTGGCAGGCTCTGAACCACTACGCCTTCCTGGACGCTGTGTTCCTGGCTGAGAGACTCTACGCTGAAGGTACCTGTCTGTCTGTCTGTTCACCTGTCTGTCTGTCTGTCTGTCTGTCTCTCTACCTGTCTGTCTGTCTCTCTACCTGTCTGTCTGTCTGTCTGTCTCTCTACCTGTCTGTCTGTCTCTCTACCTGTCTGTCTGTCTGTCTGTCTGTCTGTCTGTCTGTCTGTCTGTCTGTCTGTTCACCTGTCTGTCTGTCTGTCTGTCTGTCTGTCTGTCTGTCTGTTCACCTGTCTGTCTGTCTGTCTGTCTGTCTGTCTGTTCACCTGTCTACCTGTCTGTCTGTCTGTCTCTCTACCTGTCTGTCTGTGTCTGTCTGTCTGTCTGTCTGTCTGTCTGACTGTCTGTACAGGGTTTCCCCCAGTGTATTATAAGCCTGGCGGCCCGCCAGGCCTTACTTG
This sequence comes from Trachurus japonicus, assembly GCF_045865225.1. NCBI lineage: Eukaryota > Metazoa > Chordata > Actinopteri > Carangiformes > Carangidae > Trachurus > Trachurus japonicus. The sequence continues at coordinate 96,873 of NC_140914.1, forward strand.
CCCCCCCGCCAGGCTAAGCATCGTTTATTAATTTTTTAAAATCAGTTTTTATACTCCATAAACACGTTGTCAGGTGTCTTTTTCATCACCTGACAACGTCACAACTTCGTCGCGCATAACGGGACACGTCACGGACATCCTGCTCATCAGACAATAGACAGCATCAGACCGCTGCTTCACCAGCTGACCGAGAGGAACGCACCGAGTCCACGTTAACGTGAGCCGAGCCGCGGCTCCAAGAGGCAGTCAGCTGCTGCAGCTGGTAGCTGGTAGCTGTTAGCTGTTAGCTGGTAGCTGGTAGCTGTTAGCTGTTAGCTGGTAGCTGGTAGCTGTTAGCTGCTAGCTGTTAGCTGCTAGCTGTTAGCTGTTAGCTGTTAACTGTTAGCTGGTAGCTGGTAGCTGGTAGCTGTTAGCTGCTAGCTGTTAGCTGGTAGCTGTTAGCTGGTAGCTGGTAGCTGGTAGCTGCTAGCTGTTAGCTGGTAGCTGCTAGCTGTTAGCTGTTAGCTGGTAGCTGGTAGCTGTTAGCTGGTAGCTGTTAGCTGGTAGCTGGTAGCTGTTAGCTGGTAGCTGTTAGCTGGTAGCTGCTAGCTGTTAGCTGTTAGCTGGTAGCTGGTAGCTGGTAGCTGTTAGCTGTTAGCTGTTAGCTGGTAGCTGGTAGCTGTTAGCTGCTAGCTGCTAGCTGCTAGCTGGTAGCTGTTAGCTGGTAGCTGTTAGCTGGTAGCTGGTAGCTGTTAGCTGTTAGCTGGTAGCTGGTAGCTGGTAGCTGGTAGCTGGTAGCTGTTAGCTGTTAGCTGGTAGCTGTTAGCTGGTAGCTGGTAGCTGGTAGCTGTTAGCACGTCGCCCCCTGCAGCATCAGATCTCCGGACTCCTGTGAGCCGCGGGGCTTTCACCTGATGTGAAAATGATCCATTGTTTCATTTTTCAGCTCGTAAAGTTCGCGATCACACACGTTTGTTTTCTCTGGTCCAAACAGTAAATCCGCGAGTGTCACGTTTCCATGACAACTGACTGGAAAAAGAGCGTGGTCATTACGTGACTCCAAATCTTTTACAGTCTATGCTCCAGATGTAAAAAATCTCGGAGAATAAAATCAAATCAAATCAGAGAAATAAAGCTAAAGGAGACACCAGGCAGTTGTTCTTTTTAGTTTTTAATGCAAACAGTTGATGCTATTTATTTAAATATTATTTTATAATTATAATTATTATTATTTATTTATTTTTGTGGTTATTGAACAGCATTTCAAGAGTGCCTTTCTGTAAGACTCTGCTATAGCTGGTGTTTAATATGTTACATAAATGCCTTATAATAACAGATGTTTATGATAATATTTTCAAATTTCCAGTCACCTTTTAACATGGATCATGAGGCCTTATGGAATCACACCTTATAAATGCTACTGCTCCATTAATGAATCTGTTCCCTACAGGGCCCTGCCATCAGTCAATGGTCAGGCTCAGGCCCCTGTCACAGAAAAACACGCTTGGGCACCGGTGGCTCGGCGATGGGCCGCCGGTGTCACCGGTGTCACCCTACCACCGGGCTTAACCAGTTTACTGGGGGAAACCCTGCTGTGTCTGTCTGTCTGTCTGTCTGTCTGTCTGTCTGTCTGTCTGTCTGTCTGTCTGTCTGTCTGTCTGTCTACCTGTCTGTCTGTCTGTCTGTCTGTCTACCTATTGGCTACCTGTCTAACCTACCTGTCTGTCTAACCTACCTGTCTGTCTCTCTACCTGTCTGTCTCTCAGTGAGGTCGGAGGAAGCTCTCTACCTATTGGCTACCTGTCTAACCTACCTGTCTAACCTACCTGTCTGTCTCTCTACCTGTCTGTCTCTCAGTGAGGTCGGAGGAAGCTCTCTACCTATTGGCTACCTGTCTAACCTACCTGTCTAACCTACCTGTCTGTCTCTCTACCTGTCTGTCTCTCAGTGAGGTCGGAGGAAGCTCTCTACCTATTGGCTACCTGTCTAACCTACCTGTCTGTCTCTCTACCTGTCTGTCTCTCAGTGAGGTCGGAGGAAGCTCTCTACCTATTGGCTACCTGTCTAACCTACCTGTCTGTCTCTCTACCTGTCTGTCTCTCAGTGAGGTCGGAGGAAGCTCTCTACCTATTGGCTACCTGTCTAACCTACCTGTCTGTCTCTCTACCTGTCTGTCTCTCAGTGAGGTCGGAGGAAGCTCTCTACCTATTGGCTACCTGTCTAACCTACCTGTCTGTCTCTCTACCTGTCTGTCTCTCAGTGAGGTCGGAGGAAGCTCTCTACCTATTGGCTACCTGTCTAACCTACCTGTCTGTCTCTCTACCTGTCTGTCTCTCAGTGAGGTCGGAGGAAGCTCTCTACCTATTGGCTACCTGTTTAACCTACCTGTCTAACCTACCTGTCTGTCTCTCTACCTGTCTGTCTCTCAGTGAGGTCGGAGGAAGCTCTCTACCTATTGGCTACCTGTCTAACCTACCTGTCTGTCTCTCTACCTGTCTGTCTCTCAGTGAGGTCGGAGGAAGCTCTCTACCTATTGGCTACCTGTCTAACCTACCTGTCTGTCTCTACCTGTCTGTCTCTACCTGTCTGTCCCTCAGTGAGGTCGGAGGAAGCTCTCTACCTATTGGCTACCTGTCTAACCTACCTGTCTGTCTCTCTACCTGTCTGTCTCTCAGTGAGGTCGGAGGAAGCTCTCTACCTATTGGCTACCTGTCTAACCTACCTGTCTGTCTCTCTACCTGTCTGTCTCTCAGTGAGGTCGGAGGAAGCTCTCTACCTATTGGCTACCTGTCTAACCTACCTGTCTGTCTCTCTGCCTGTCTGTCTCTCAGTGAGGTCGGAGGAAGCTCTCTACCTATTGGCTACCTGTCTAACCTACCTGTCTGTCTCTCTACCTGTCTGTCTCTCAGTGAGGTCGGAGGAAGCTCTCTACCTATTGGCTACCTGTCTAACCTACCTGTCTGTCTCTCTACCTGTCTGTCTCTCAGTGAGGTCGGAGGAAGCTCTCTACCTATTGGCTACCTGTCTAACCTACCTGTCTGTCTCTCTACCTGTCTGTCTCTCAGTGAGGTCGGAGGAAGCTCTCTACCTATTGGCTACCTGTCTAACCTACCTGTCTGTCTCTCAGTGAGGTCGGAGGAAGCTCTCTACCTATTGGCTACCTGTCTAACCTACCTGTCTGTCTCTCTACCTGTCTGTCTCTCAGTGAGGTCGGAGGAAGCTCTCTACCTATTGGCTACCTGTCTAACCTACCTGTCTGTCTCTCTACCTGTCTGTCTCTCAGTGAGGTCGGAGGAAGCTCTCTACCTATTGGCTACCTGTCTAACCTACCTGTCTGTCTCTCTACCTGTCTGTCTCTCAGTGAGGTCGGAGGAAGCTCTCTACCTATTGGCTACCTGTCTAACCTACCTGTCTGTCTCTCTACCTGTCTGTCTCTCTACCTGTCTGTCTCTCAGTGAGGTCGGAGGAAGCTCTCTACCTATTGGCTACCTGTCTAACCTACCTGTCTAACCTACCTGTCTGTCTCTCTACCTGTCTGTCTCTCAGTGAGGTCGGAGGAAGCTCTCTACCTATTGGCTACCTGTCTAACCTACCTGTCTAACCTACCTGTCTGTCTCTCTACCTGTCTGTCTCTCAGTGAGGTCGGAGGAAGCTCTCTACCTATTGGCTACCTGTCTAACCTACCTGTCTAACCTACCTGTCTGTCTCTCTACCTGTCTGTCTCTCAGTGAGGTCGGAGGAAGCTCTCTACCTATTGGCTACCTGTCTAACCTACCTGTCTGTCTCTCTACCTGTCTGTCTCTCAGTGAGGTCGGAGGAAGCTCTCTACCTATTGGCTACCTGTCTAACCTACCTGTCTGTCTCTCTACCTGTCTGTCTCTCAGTGAGGTCGGAGGAAGCTCTCTACCTATTGGCTACCTGTCTAACCTACCTGTCTGTCTCTCTACCTGTCTGTCTCTCAGTGAGGTCGGAGGAAGCTCTCTACCTATTGGCTACCTGTCTAACCTACCTGTCTGTCTCTCAGTGAGGTCGGAGGAAGCTCTCTACCTATTGGCTACCTGTCTAACCTACCTGTCTGTCTCTCTACCTGTCTGTCTCTCAGTGAGGTCGGAGGAAGCTCTCTACCTATTGGCTACCTGTCTAACCTACCTGTCTGTCTCTCTACCTGTCTGTCTCTCAGTGAGGTCGGAGGAAGCTCTCTACCTATTGGCTACCTGTCTAACCTACCTGTCTGTCTCTCTACCTGTCTGTCTCTCAGTGAGGTCGGAGGAAGCTCTCTACCTATTGGCTACCTGTCTAACCTACCTGTCTGTCTCTCTACCTGTCTGTCTCTCAGTGAGGTCGGAGGAAGCTCTCTACCTATTGGCTACCTGTCTAACCTACCTGTCTGTCTCTCTACCTGTCTGTCTCTCAGTGAGGTCGGAGGAAGCTCTCTACCTATTGGCTACCTGTCTAACCTACCTGTCTGTCTCTCTACCTGTCTGTCTCTCAGTGAGGTCGGAGGAAGCTCTCTACCTATTGGCTACCTGTCTAACCTACCTGTCTGTCTCTCTACCTGTCTGTCTCTAACCTGTCTGTCTCTCTACCTGTCTGTCTCTCAGTGAGGTCGGAGGAAGCTCTCTACCTATTGGCTACCTGTCTAACCTACCTGTCTAACCTACCTGTCTGTCTCTCTACCTGTCTGTCTCTCAGTGAGGTCGGAGGAAGCTCTCTACCTATTGGCTACCTGTCTAACCTACCTGTCTAACCTACCTGTCTGTCTCTCTACCTGTCTGTCTCTCAGTGAGGTCGGAGGAAGCTCTCTACCTATTGGCTACCTGTCTAACCTACCTGTCTGTCTCTCTACCTGTCTGTCTCTCAGTGAGGTCGGAGGAAGCTCTCTACCTATTGGCTACCTGTCTAACCTACCTGTCTGTCTCTCTACCTGTCTGTCTCTCAGTGAGGTCGGAGGAAGCTCTCTACCTATTGGCTACCTGTCTAACCTACCTGTCTGTCTCTCTACCTGTCTGTCTGTCTCTCTACCTGTCTGTCTCTCAGTGAGGTCGGAGGAAGCTCTCTACCTATTGGCTACCTGTCTAACCTACCTGTCTGTCTCTCTACCTGTCTGTCTCTCAGTGAGGTCGGAGGAAGCTCTCTACCTATTGGCTACCTGTCTAACCTACCTGTCTGTCTCTCTACCTGTCTGTCTCTCAGTGAGGTCGGAGGAAGCTCTCTACCTATTGGCTACCTGTCTAACCTACCTGTCTGTCTCTCTACCTGTCTGTCTCTCAGTGAGGTCGGAGGAAGCTCTCTACCTATTGGCTACCTGTCTAACCTACCTGTCTGTCTCTCTACCTGTCTGTCTCTCAGTGAGGTCGGAGGAAGCTCTCTACCTATTGGCTACCTGTCTAACCTACCTGTCTGTCTCTCTACCTGTCTGTCTCTCAGTGAGGTCGGAGGAAGCTCTCTACCTATTGGCTACCTGTCTAACCTACCTGTCTGTCTCTCTACCTGTCTGTCTCTCAGTGGGGTCGGAGGAAGCTCTCTACCTATTGGCTACCTGTCTAACCTACCTGTCTGTCTCTCTACCTGTCTGTCTCTCAGTGAGGTCGGAGGAAGCTCTCTACCTATTGGCTACCTGTCTAACCTACCTGTCTGTCTCTCTACCTG